>NW_015379263.1:300703-307075 GCF_001522545.3 Parus major | reverse complement strand
TCCATCCCGCTGCAGCACCGGAGCCGTGTGTGGGCAGCTGCACCCAGCAGCCATATGTCTCCTTTGCACCCTCATTTAGCTCAGGAGCAGGTCTGTTCCCTGAGAAACAAGGCCAGGAAGAGAGTTTATTTAGCAGGAGCTTCCTGCCTTTTCCAGATCTGCTGCCGGATCCATCTGAACTGGAAATGCAGAACTTTCTTGCTTTTATTCCCTGCCCAACCAGGAGCTGCTGCTGCATTCCCGGGGCTCAGCAGCTGTAAACTGCGGGTGGCAAGAAGGCAGCAGAGGTGGAATTCCATGTTCCTTTCTGGAGTGAGGAGGAGGATTTAAATGTGTCCCGACTCCCTGGCCCTTGGCCAGCATTCCCAGTATGCCCAGTCACTGCTGTCACTGGCCCAGTTGCTTTGCCAATCCCCATCCCCAAACCAAAACAGCAACAACACCTCCCCCACCTCCTCCCTTCCACCTTCTCCCACCTTTGCTCTATTCTCTTTCCTGACACAGATTTGGTGTAATTCTTTCTCTCTCCCGAGGCCCAGCTCAGTCCCACCCACCCCTGAGTCCTCTGAACTTCCACACTCTCCACAAGCCCCGTCTGTCACCGTCACTCGTGTCTGCCACCCCCTCGCTGCGTCCCACGGCTGCCCGAGGGAGCGGGGCTGATTCATTCATCCCGCAAGGAATCCTCCTCTGGAAAGCAGCAGTGCACAGATCTTCCCCGGATTCTGCGTGCAGGGAAATGTCCTGGAGGCTGCCTGGCGGGGAAGGAAGCTGTAACAGGAGGGGGCAGCTGATAAATGTCAGTTCTGTGGCGCTCTGAGTTGTCTTTTCTGGGAAATCTGATCATATTCCCTGTGTGGTGCTGAAGTTACATGGCAGCATGTCGGGAAAAGATCCTGTTATCCTTCTTAAATTTGGCTGAGGTGTTTGGCTGGGGGGAAAAGCTTGTTGGAGGGTGGGTGGTGCAAAGGGAATGAGCTGTACAAAACCTGCTCCTTTATTTGAGTGTCATGTGTGCAGTTCCGGTGCTGCCTCCTCCCTCCCTTCCCCAAATCTGCTCCAGATCCTCTTGGAATGTTTAAGCCCCCAGCTTGGGCATGAGGTTGGAGCAGTTTCCTACAGTGTGGAGTGTTTTGGGGTGAGGGGAGGCAGAGTTTACCACCTTCACACCCTGCACAATCCTCCCACGAATGAGGCGCATCAGGCACAGTGTTCCCTTTTCCCTTCCTGACCTAATTCCTGTTGGAGCAGCGTGGGATTCCCTCGTGTGGGGCTCGTCACCCTGTGCAGCATCCCTGGGAACAGCACTGCTGGATCTCAGCCCACTGGGGTGAGGACAGCCCCCTGCAGCTGGAGGATGGATGCTTTTTCCCATGAATTTTCTGGGGTATTTCCCACCCACTCAAGGTGCTGCTTAGCCTTGATTTCAGTTGCTTTTCCCTTTCCTGGTTGTCCCATTTGTGGCTCTGGACTGGCAGCAGCCTCACTCGTGGCCAGCCTTGAGCAGGTGGTGATGGAATTCAGGAAGCTGAGGTGGCCAAGCTGCCTCCCTGTGTCAGTCCTGTGCCATTGTCCCACTGGATCTGGCATTTTCCAGCCACCTCGGGGCACCTGCCCTCCATGTCTTAATAAATCGGTTAAATCCCCCGTAAGAATCCATGGAATGGAGGCAGTTCACTGCATTCTCCTGCTTTCTGTGTCTGGAACCAATTCCAGTAACTTCATAAATGTCAAATACACATTTTGTGTTCAGCAGCTCCACAAATTAAAGGGGAATAGTCCAGGATTATCAGCTGTTTCTGTGCAGAGTCAGGAGTCAATAAATCTCCACGAGTTTTGACTCTGTTTCAGCCACATTCTGCCAAAGGAATAGAAAATGAGATGTTGAACATGTGTTTTCTGGTACGAGGTGTTTTGTTTGAGCCTCACTCTGATTTAGGCTCCCCTTTTTGAAAATTTGTCTCTCCAAAGGCATTTCCTGGTGCCACATCCCTCCACAACCACGTGGAGCTGGTTTAGTCCTTGCACAGACTCTGAGACCTGCTCTGAGCAACTGGAATCATAAAATCATGGAATGGTTTGGGTTGGGAGGGACCTTAAAGCTCATCCAGTTCCACCCCTGCCATGGGCAGGGACACCTTCCACTAGCCCAGGGTTCTCCAAGCTCTGTCCAGCCAGGCCTGGGACACTTCCAGGGATCCAGGGATCCACAGCTTCCTCACAGGGAGGAATTCCTTCCCAATATCCCACCTATCCTGCCCTCTCTGGCAATGGGAAGCCATTCCTGGCACTCCAGTTCCTGATGAGCTGTAGGGGCAGGGCTGATGTTTTCATTCCAGGGAATCAGTTTGGAATTAATACTTAATTTGATGAGCAGGCCCTGGCTGAGGTGCTCAGCACAGCAAAGCACAGGCACTGCCCTGTCCAAGCTCCACTCTAATCCAGAGGTGCTTCCAGGGGCTCCATGGGCTGCCTGTGTCTTGCTAATCAAAGAGAAGCAATTAAATGCAACTTTATCCGGAATTTTTGTCTTAATGTGTAATTTGAGTCCCTCTTGTTGTGAAGTACCTGATCAGAAGGAGATATCAGAGTTACCTTATCTCTCAGAGCATGTTTTTAGTACAAGGCTATTTTCTCACTGAAGATTTGACTGATTACAAAAAGAACTGGGCTGGGATTTGGGGAAATGCAGATTTTTGGTGGTGGTTTGCCCTGGGGCAGAGCTCTGGCTGCTAGAATTTATTTCACTGTGTGATGTTTGCCAGTTTAGAGCTGCCCTCAGTCTTTTCTCTTTCCATCACTCACGTGCCTCAGGACCTCTGTTCTACCTCAGGGACTTTGTCCAGCCCTGGTGTCTCCAAAATCCTGGTGAGAGCCACGGAGCTCCTGCCAGGTGGGCTCAAACTGGGGCTGCACCCAGGGCTTGAGTGGGTGGGCTTGATGTGAGGGCTTGGTTTGGGATCTGTGCACGAGGTGGGTTCCAAGGAAGTTCCAACCTGTGTGTGCAGGAGTTTGTGTCCAGAGAGAAGCTCTGTGCACCCCCTGAGCTGTGGTGTCCCTTGTCCTGCAGGTGCCCGTCGCTGCGTCGGAGGGCTCTGAAGATGTCCAACAGCAACACGGCACAGGAGTCCCTGGAAATTATGAAGGAATCAGAGAAAAAGGTGGTTGAGGAATCTGTGAACAAAACCAAATATGTATCCAGGTCACCAAGCAAGGAGGAAGTGGAGAAGGATGGGGGGGAGGAGGTCAGTGTGCGCCAGGAATCTCAGGTGAGTGTGGGCAGGGAGAGCTGGGCCCTCACCTGCTGGTTCCCATCCCTTCCCAAAGGATCCAGAGCTTGTGCTCCCTTTTCCACAGGGACACCACGCTGTGCAGGCTGTCCCCTTCCTCTTCAGCCAAATCTGTCCTGGCCAGAGTGATTGAAGTATTCCCTGAGCCTGGGAGTGGAATAACTGGAATATTCCCTGGGGGACACTCGTGCTCCATCCCCAGGTTCTGGTGCCAGGGCTGTCACCTCCCTCTTACTCCTTTCTTTGATCTAAGGATGAGTTAATGACTTCATGTCAAGTGAAGGCATCCAGGGAGAGCTTGGTTTCAGGAATGCTGCTTGACTATTGCTTCGCTTCAGTTAAAAATAGGACGGGAGTGTTTTGGGATTTCATTTCAATAAATGAAGAAAACCTCTGTGCAAGCATCGTTTGCAGGTGCTGGGAGTCATTCCTGCTGCTCTGCTCTCCTGCCACCTGTGCTTGTGGCTCCTGGTGGAGCTTGATGCAGTTCCCACCCTCAGCTGCCTGCTGGATGCTGCTGCCATTCCAGCTGTGGGCTGTCACATCTGCCAGATGTGCTCACAGCTGCACAGGCAGACCCGGAGCTGTGCTGGGAGAGCCTGGCTGGGCATTTTGGAATGGAGTGGGGGAGATTTCTGGGTTTGGTGGCTCTCCAGACTGGGACAGCTCTGTCATGATCCCCTTTTGTGTCCCAGGAATGGCAGAAAACTTCCAGGTTAAGCTTCTTGCCTTCCCTTTTCTCTCTCCACAGAAGCGAACATCAGGTCACGGACACGCCAGGAAAAGAGCCAAGGTAGGAGCTCTGCTGCCATCCCAATTTCCCATCCAGATGTTCTGAATCCTGATCCCAGCCTTAGGATGCTGCCCCTGAGCCTTTCCTGTCTCTGGAAGCCACGTGCAGCAGATGATGGTTCAGGACAGGGATTTCCACGTGCTGGAGCTCCAGCACTCCTTTCTAACAGGATAAAGGCTGGAATTGCTCTCTCTGGAAGTCAGGGAGGGCAGGGAATTTCCCTTCTAAAATTTGATTCAAAGGCTGAAGGAATAAAATAAGTCATTGTTCAGGGATTCCAAGTCATTGCATATCTCTGTACATTGAGGAGAATATCCCTCTTTTTGAGCAGTTTAATTGGGAATGGCTGCACAAGTGCCTTGGGAGTGCAGCTGCAGGAATTCAAGTGAGTTTTTTGAGTTTTTTCAGTGAGTTTTGGCTGAGGTGTTGTAACCACTCCCTTTTTTTTACCTTTTCCAGTCTAACTCAAAGCTCAAACTGGTCAGGAGTTTGGCTGTGTGTGAGGAATCCTCGGGCCCCTTCGTGGATGGGCTGCTGGAGTCTCAGGTAAGCCCAGAATGAGACAAATTTAGGAGTGTGGAAGCCCAGGAAATCCATGTTTTGCTAGAAATGATCCGTGTCTTTCTCTCCTGTGCCTTGGGGAGCCAAGAAATTCCCACAAGAGCTGGCTGAGACCTTCCTGTGGTGCTTTTCTCATCCACTGGCATCTCCAGCCATGGCTTTGGCTCAGGGGATGTCTGAGGGACTCCATCCTCCTTTGTTTCACCCCAGGACATCATCCAGCTGCACGTGAGCTGCCCCTCTGACAAGGAAGAGGAGAAATCCACCAAAGATGGGGTGGAGAAAGAAGAAAAAGACAAGAACAAGGAAAAAACACCAAGGAAGATGCTCTCTCGAGGTCAGGTGCTGGTTTGAACTGGGCAGGTGCTGCTCACATGCTCTGGAATTCTCTGGAAGTGGGGCAGGTGTTGGACAGGTGCTTGGTTGTCTCTGCTGCTCTGCAGGACTGTGGGGTTGACAACATCAGGGAATCCTGGAATGGTTTGGGTGGGAAGTGAGCTTAAAGCTCATCCAGTTCCACCCCTGCCATGGCAGGGACACCTTCCACCATCCCAGGATGCTCCAAGCCCTGTCCAGCCTGGCCTTGGACACTTCCAGGGATTAAGGGGTGGCCACAGCTTCTCTGGGCACCCTCACAGGGAGGAATTCCTTCCCAATCTCCCATCCAGCCCTGCCCTGTGGCAGTAGGGAGCTGTTCCCTGTGTCCTGTCCCTCCATCCCTTGTCCCAAGTTCCTCTCCACCTCTCCTGGAGCTCCATTAGGCACTGGAGGTGGCACCAGGGTCTCCCTGGATTCCTCTCTTCTCCAGGTTGACCCACACTCATCCCATCCCACCCCCTGCCTGGGCAGGGACACCTTCCACTAGCCCAGGTTGCTCCAAGCCCTGTCCAGCCTGGCCTTGGGCACTGCCAGGGATGGATCCACATCCCTCCAGATCAGAGCATGGAGAAAGGGAGGGGTTCTCCAGGCTGACACATTCCCAACAGACTTTTTATAGCCATAAAAATGGCTAAAAGAGACACATTGGATCTGGGGAATAAATTCCACCAAAATCTCTGTAGGGAAGCTCGGCACTGGTGCTGATTTGGTTTCACTGGTTTATTCTGCAATTATTTTTAAATTCAAAAGGGTGTGGGAAGAGGGGAAACACAGGCCAGCAGGGAATCCCAGAGCCTGCAGGACTGAAGGATTGTAAGGCAGAAAATGCTTAGACCAAAGTGTGGAATATACACCTGCAAGGACGTGCTGTGACAGCAAGGAGTGTCCAGAGTGTGGTGCCAGGGGTGCTTTTGGGACCAAGGTGTCCTTCCACAAACCCATCCCATCTCCCTCTCTCTGTCATCCTCCTAACAGGGTCTTGGAGTGCCTTGTGTGCTGGTCCTGCTGTCCTGGGAAAAGGGGCCTTAATCCCTGGGTTAGACTGGGAAATGTGGGAACATCATCCTCAGGCACACAGAGACACAACCCTTCTTCTTCTTCTCCTTCTTCTCCTTCATCTTCTCCTTCTTCTCCTTCTTCTCCTTCTTCTCCTTCTCCTCCTTCTCCTCCTCCTCCTTCTCCTTCTTCTCCTTCTCCTTCTCCTCCTTCTCCTCCTCCTTCTCCTCCTTCTCCTCCTTCTCCTCCTCCTTCTCCTCCTTCTCCTCCTTCTCCTCCTCCTTCTCCTCCTTCTCCTCCTTCTCCTCCTTCTCCTCCTTCTCCTCCTTCTCCTCCTTCTCCTCCTTCTCCTCC
>NW_015379263.1:299409-300603 GCF_001522545.3 Parus major | reverse complement strand
TCCTCCTCCTCCTCCTCCTCCTCCTCCTCCTCCTCCTTTCCCCCTGTGCTGTCTCAGTGGTTTGTTAATTTGTTCTGCTGCCATTGTTATTTTTTTCAGATTCCAGCCAGGAATATACAGACTCCACTGGAATAGATTTGCATGAATTTTTAGTAAATACACTGAAAAAAAACCCACGGTAGGTCCTGGTCAGTAAAACAACTCCCTGAGGGGTCTGTGTGTCCCTGTCTGTGGGTATTCCTGTATCCTGGGGGGTTACAGGACCTGCAAGTGTTTTTGGATTTTCCTCTTTGGAATTCCAAGAGTTAGCAGTGCTGGGACAATGTAGAAACTAAAAGCACAAGTGTAATTTCATATCCTGTTTCATTCCAAACTTGGAATTGTCTGTGATGGAGAGAGAGAAGGACAAATAATCTGTTTGAATGCAAAGAAATAATTCTGATTGCTTTAAACCCTTTTCTATAAATGGTTGTCAAGTGTCAGCCTGTGAAGGAGCTGCTGCAGGAATAATCAGTGGGATTGAGGGACTGGCTGGCAAAGGAATAGCAAAATTGGAGTCTCCAGCAGTGGAGCTTCCAGCAGAGCAGGGATTCAGGCTTTCCAAAGCCAAGCACTGTTAGCAAAACAACCTTAAAGTGGAAAAAATCTGGTGTTCAGTTTAGTATATTTGAAAAGCAGGGAGCTTTTAGCCCATTCTGTTAACACCTGAAATCAGGTGTCACCTGCTCCTGTGGCTTTTTCTGCTGCAGGAGAGGGGCTGGGAGCAGGAAAGGCTGTTCCACTGTCCCTAAAGTGACCTTTTTCTTTCTTTTTTCCTGACAGGGATAGAATGATGCTGCTCAAGTTGGAACAGGAGATTCTGGAGTTCATTAGTGATAACAAGTAAGTGATCATCGAGTTTGTGTCGAGCAAAAGAGATTTGTGTGGAGAGTTTAGGAATTTGGGAGCCCAGGGGAGAAGGGACACGCTGAAGAGGAGGCTGTTCTCTTGTACATCCTGATGTGACTGCTTGGAGCTCCAACCCTGTGTCCCTCTTGCCAGCAATCAGTTCAAGAAGTTCCCCCAGATGACCTCGTACCACCGGATGCTGCTCCACCGGGTCGCGGCCTATTTCGGGATGGATCACAACGTGGACCAGACCGGGAAGGCTGTGATCATCAACAAGACCAGTAACACACGAATGTGAGTTCCCTT
>NW_015379263.1:294248-298896 GCF_001522545.3 Parus major | reverse complement strand
TTTCCCTTCCCCTTTTTCCCTTCCCCACAGCCCAGGAATGCTCTGTAGCAGGATGGGTTCCTCACCACATTTTATTTTTTGCCTCATAAGAAGGGGAGATCCCTCTCTAGAAATATCAGGAACATGGAATGAAGGAACAGGGAAGAATCTTTTCCTTCCAGCCCTTTCTGCCTCTCCATAGTTCCTGGAGAAGGGACAGGAGCTCTTGTTGCTTTTAGCCAGAGCTGAAATTTCACACAACAAATATCCTGGCATGTTCTGGGCCCGTTTTTTCCCTCCTAACAAGGGCTGGTTTTCTTGCAGCCCTGAGCAGAGGTTCTCTGAGCACATCAAGGACGAGAAAAACGCAGAGTTCCCGCAGAGGTTTATCCTAAAACGGGATGACACCAGCATGGATCGAGATGATAACCAGGTGAGGGGTGGCAGGGGGGCCTTTGGGAAGATGTGACTGGTCACAAGACAAGAACAGCTCTAAAATTCTCATGGGTTTCCTGAGGTAACACTAAATAGAAGCTCCCACCCCACCCAAGCAGCAGCATCTGAATTTCATGAAAACTTTTCTAAATATTATGGAAATGGATGAAGAATTTGTATGGGTTCCATATCCTAAAATCAGCTGGGGGCTAGGCCAGGTTTTAATGTGGAGGCTTTTTCCAAGGTTTCTTTGGGAATATCCCTCAGCTGAGTGTTGCTTTCCCTTCTTTTTTCCTGGGGCTTGCAGCAAGTCATGCCCTTCCCCAGGGATCTCGGGGTCTTGTAGCTCCCATCTTCACAGAAACATGGAATGATTTGGGTTGGAAAAGACCTTAAAGCTCATCCAGTTCCACCCCTCTGCCATGGGCAGGGACACCTTCCACTATCCCAGGTTGCTCCAAGCCCCCTCCAGCCTGGCCTTGGACACTGCCAGGGCTGGGGCAGCCACAGTTTCTCTGGGCACCCTGTGCCAGGGCCTGCCCACCCTCACAGGGAGGAATTTTTTCCCATCTGAGCCCAATCACATCACCCCAGCTCTGTGCTGTGCTGTGGGACCTGTTCCTGAATTCCAGTCGGGGTGAGAAGCTGGTCATTGCAGTCAGTGCCAGTTTTTGGTTTCCCCATGTGGCGCTCAGGGGTGCGGCTGCGCTCGCAGCACAGAATCCTCACGGGAGCAGGAGCATCAGCACATGCTCCAAAGGGTGACCTCTAGCTCTTCCCCCTGGGACCAGACTGTTGCTGATATTCCTGATCAGCTCAGGCAGGCTGGTTGTGCTTGGGAATGTCCAGGGATGAACATCCTGGCACCTCTGGGAGGTTCATCCCTGGACTCAGATGTCCCAAAGGTCGGTCCAAAGGCAGAGGTTGGATCACTGCATCCAGACACCACATAGTGCACATCCTACCCAAAATTCCCAGCAGCTGACTGCTCCCGCTGGCAACTGCTGACCCCTGAGCTGTGTTTGTCCCTTCAGATCAGACTCCCCTTGCAGGATGGGAGAAGGAGCAAATCCATAGAAGAGCGAGAGGAGGAATATCAGCGGGTCAGGGAGCGGATATTTGCACGAGAGGTAAGTTTGGATCACTCACCTGCCAGGATCCTCCTGGAGCTTTGGGGCAGAAGGTGGCCTTGAATAAGCCAAGAGGTCAGATCTTGTCGTTGCCTTTTCTACCAATTTCCCAGAATTTTGGTGATGTGCCATTGGATGAATTCCAGCTGGATGAATTCCAGCTCCCAGCAAAGATGTCTGAGATACTGGGGTGGAGGAGCCACACCTGCAGCCTCAGATCTGCTCCTTCCCTAAAATTTAGGGAGGAATGGATACAGTCCTGTTCTTTGTTACCCAAAATATTCTGAGTGTATGCTGTGGCATTTTTGGGGTGATCAGAAAACCATTTCCTGTCCCAAAGGGAGCAGCAGCTGCATTTCCCAGTTTCTTTCCAGTGTTGCAGCTTCCACCTCCTGACCCAGCAGTGCAGGGCTCTGCCTTTCCAGGAGGAATTTAGGCCTTCCTAGGAGGAATTTGGGCCTTCCCAGGAATTGGCAGGGTATTTATTGTCTGTCTCATGAAGTGTCCAGCTTGGTTATGGCTTCCTGAAATCCCTGCTCTGTGCTTGGAGCAGTGTCCCACACTCACATCTGGCTCAGAGGCTGCTCCAGGGGCACTCCCAGCTGGAATCAGCTCCAAATGCTGCATTTAGGACATAAAACCCCTTTGTATGCCTGGCCTTGACTGTCACATGGACAAAGATACCATCAAAGCTGCCTCAGTGGAGGACGGAGCTGAGGACTCAGATTTGAGAGATCTCAGGGTCACAGGGATCAGAAAAGGGCCTGGATGGAGATCCACAGGGAGCTGGTGTGCAGGAGGCTCAACACCACACCTCAGCACACTCTGTGTCCCAGCCCCACCTTTGGAATCACCTGGATTTGTTCTTTCAGAGTTACTAAGTCTCCCTTTTCTTTCCAGTCTGGCCAGAACGGATACCTCACGGACAGCAGGTGAGTGCTGCCCTGCAGCCCCTGGAGGTGTCTCCAAAGCCCTGCATGACTCTAAAATGGTTCTTTTTCCTCATCTGACTCTCCACAGAATGCTTTGCTTGTAGCTCTCACAGACAGAGGCAGATTTGTAGAGATCTCTGTGTGATTTATTTTGTGCCACGTCCTGCTGAATCCCCCTGTGCACAGCTGCTCCTGGAGTTACTGAAGGTGTTTTCTTTGCAACATCAATTTCAAGTCCTTTTTTGACTGATTCATCAATTAAAAAAGAGGGTGGGAATGGCAGAGAGGAATTCCAACAGTTTTCAAACCATTCCACCTCTTGTTCCCCAGAAGGATAGGAAATCCCTGCCCTTACAGTGCCAGGATAGCATTAGGATCAGGCAGGGTTGTCCCTAATCCCTGATTATCAAGGCTGGATGGCTTAATGGTGACACTGAAGTGTCTCAGGCTCCATCTCAGCCACAGGAGCTGCTGGGGGCACTGGGAACATGTTGGAGCAGCATTTTCTCGTTAAGCAGTTTTCCCATGGATGAAAGGGCTGGAGTGAGGCTGATGAGTCACCGGGCACAGCCCCGGCTGCTGAGGTGTGGGGACAAAGAACGGGATGAAAAGGGACAAAACCTCATCCCTGCTGTGCTCTGCTCTCCCAGCCAAAGCTCTGGAGATGGGGCAGCTCTGTGTGGGACAGGACAGGAGGATCTGAGCCAGGCAGGAGCAGCTTTGTCCCTCTCCTTGGGCCGTCACCTGCCTCACCAGGCTGTCCTGGAAGATGCAGTGTCCTCAGCACCGTCACAGGGGCTGTGTCCTGGGGTCTGCCTGTGTCAGGGCTCTTCAGGACAGCAAGGACAGTTCTCATATCAGTGGGGTTGGAGAAGAGCTCCCCCAGAATGGAGCACAAACCCCGTTGCTGCTGCAGCTTTGGGAGCTGAGCTGCAGCCAGGGCTGTGCCAAGAGCTTCCCTGCCTGTGGTGCCCAGGCCCTGAGGAGTTTGGTTAATCTGCTCTGGGGTTCCAATGTGTGAGAGAGGAGAGAGGGCCTCAGGAGGATTTTGAGCTCTCTAGGGATGTAACCACTGTGCTGCTTTTCCAAGAGATGCATTTTTGGCCCCCACATGCTGCCAGCAGCCCAGGACATCACCTCAGGAGTTCCTTCCAAGCCTCTTTTTTCTGAGCCAGCTCAGCAGCTCTTCCTCACCATCCCTCCCCAGGGAAAGCCCAGGAACCCATTCCCAGCCCTCTGCCCTTAACTGGGCTGATAAACCAGGCTCACTGCTTGGGGTGATGTGCTGATGTCCCATAAAGTCCTGCTGTGGCCAGAGCTGGCCTAGGCTAAGGGAGGCACAGCTCTGGGAGCAGCGATATTCCAGAATCCTGGGATGGTTTGGGTTGCAAGGGACTTTAAAACTCATCCCTTTCCACCTCCCTGCCTTGGGCAGAGACACCTTCCCCTGTCCCAGATTGCTCCAAGCCCTGTCTGACCTGGCCTTGGACGCTTCCAGGGATGGGACAGCCACAACTTTGGGTGAACAGGGTTGGAGTGGGACATGGTCTCCAAGATCTCCATCAGCCTTGTCTCCAGGCCTTTAAAAGCCCCCTGTTCAGAGACAGGGAGATCTTCAGCACAGGACCTTTTTCTGACCCTGCTGGGGTCTCTCCCAGGCTGAGGAAGGGGCCAGGAGCTGGCTGTCACCACAGTGGCTGGGTCAGCACAAGAAGCTGTGCCTCGGCGAGGTTTTTGCTGTCAGACTCTCCCCACACCCCCCAAAAAGGTCCCAAACCCATCTGCTGACTGTCCCCAGCACCCTGCCCTGGGTGCAGCACCAGCAGCTCTGCCACTGTCCCTTCACCAGAGCCCAGTTTGACTCCTCTGCTCTCTGCAGGGGCAACCGGGATGGGCTGAGCCGGGCCTCGGGCAGCCGCCAGAGCAGCACCGAGAGCGAGATCAAATCCCTGGAGCCGCGGCCCTGGAGCAGCACGGACTCGGACGGCTCCATCCGCAACCTGCGGCCACCTGTCACCAAAGCCAGCAGCTTCAGTGGCATCTCCATCCTGACCCGGGGGGACAGCGTCGGCAGCAGCAAGGGCAGCACGGCCAGCAGGACGTCACGGGCAGGTACAGGGCTGCTTCCAGGCAGGTGCCAAAGGACACCTGAATGGGAGATTTGGGGCTGAG
>NW_015379263.1:289529-293593 GCF_001522545.3 Parus major | reverse complement strand
GAGAGTTTTGGGGCTGAGGAACTTGGAGCTCTTTCTCTGCCAAAGGACACCTGGCAGAGAGTTTTGGGGCTGAGCAACTTGGAGCTCTTTCTCTGACAAAGGACACTGGCAGATGGTTTTGGGTTGGGGAGCTGGGGCTTGTGCTGCTCTGGTTGAAACAGGACATGGGTGGCACCAGAATTTTGGTACCCTGGCGTGGATGTGCCATCTGGTTGTGTCACCTGGTTCATCACCCACTTCTTCAGAACTCACCATCACCTCTCCCATCCCTTCAGCAGAATTACCTGAGGCCAGAGTTTGCTCCCAGCCCCTGCAGCTCAAACTCCCAGTTTGTGTTGTTTTCTCTCTTCTCAAGTTGCGTTGCCATTCCCTTCTGCTCCCAAAATCTCTCCCCACCCTGAGGATCCTCAGGATGAACCTCCTGGCATTGTCTTGCTTTCCAAGGAGGAGGGCCAGGAAAAGTGTCACCCATTAGTCTCATCAGACATGCAGTTACCTTGTCAAGGACTCTCTAATTGGGATCTGCCCCTGATGTTCTCTCAGTGATTCACTGCAGTGCTGGGAGCAAACTGCAGGCTTGAGCTCCAGAGCTGCTGGCAGCCAAGGGGAATTTGGCTGAAGCCAAAGGGAATTGGGATCCTTAATGTCTCTGCTGCTTCAGCTCAGTCCCTCCCTGTCCATCCAGGTACCACAGAGCACAGGACGTTCCCCTGGGGTGTCACAGGGGTCCTGTTCTGGCAGCAGCTTCCCAAGGGATGTGTGTGCCGGGTGGGCACATCCTCCCCTCAGTCAGGGAGGAGCAGAATCCTTTCTTTTCAACCTTGGCTGAAACACCCAAAAGGTGTTTGTGGAGGAGGCAGCCAAGGTTCTGCTCCCATTCAATCACAGCTGAGGAGCTGTGTGGTATCAGTAAGCAGAACTTGGTGTTTTCCCACTGGTCAGTCCCAAACCCTTGAGAACCATCACTTTTGTGGGCAGGAGAGGCACATTGGTGTCTGTAGGCAGGAACAAGAAGCCTTTCAGGGCTGGATTCCAGCTGCCAGCCTGCCTTTGAAACCACACCTTCATCTCCCAGTTTAGAGGTGCCCACGGTGCCTCCTGGGATCCTGTTCCCATCCCCAGCCCTGTGCTCACTCTGGGAGTTGCAGCCACCTCCAGGATTGATTCATGGAGTGCTGGGAGCACTTGAAGATCTGTCCCAGCATGTGCTGAGCAGAGTGAGAGAGAAGCTGCTTTTTGGCTCTTCCTGTAATTTTCCCTCCAGGTCCCTCCTGGGATCAGAACAGTTGCTTTCCAGGTTTTATGTAATGGCAAATGATTAGAAACATCTTAGGAGAAAGAGAAAAAAAAAATGCAAAGGAATTATCACTTGAGGGGAAAAAACACCAAGCCCACCTTCTTCCATATCCTCATGTTTATTCCATGGGGGTGGAAGTGCTTAGGACTCAGGGGCTCTTTTCCCATCCAGCAGCTGGCAGTGGAATATTCCCTCCTTTGCAGTGTGTGGCTGCTGTCAGAGCTCCTCAGCAGAGTCCCTGGAGATCAGCTGTGGATATGTGGGAGATCAGAGGCAGAATTGGTTAAACAGCAGCTACTGGGCATTGAGCAATAGTTGCACAACCCTTTTATTTCTGGAAGTAAGACCGGAATACTGAGGAGACACTTCCCAGCTGGGTGCCAGCAGTGTGGATCGTGCTCCTTCCCAGCCTTTTCTGCCATGGGAAGGGATTGGCTGCCATCTCCCAGCCTTTTCCTGGCAGAAAAGGGGCTCTGTGAGCCTGTGGAATGGGATCCCCCCACTCCCCTCTGCTCTGGGCAGGTCATGACTGTGTTGGTGTCCAGGTGGGGCTGGGAGCAGCTCTCCAGCTCCTTCCCACAGACTCTCCTGGCCCTGAGCTGGCACAGATGTTTTTGGGATCCCTGTGAAGAGCCTCCACCAGGCAGGTGCTGCTGTTGGCAGCCAGATTCCTCTTCCTTTGTGTGAGGCAGAGGAGGAGATCCCAGGATCAGCTTTGGAGGGTCAGTGTGAGCACCTGGCCAGGGAGAGGAGGGAGCTACAACCCAGGGAGCTACAACCACCTGAAGTGTCAGCACCTCGCTTTGCCGTGAGCAGAGACAAACTGTGCCTGTTGTCCCCACGGAAGCTCCAGCGGTGACAGGATCCCCCCTTGCCCTCCCCTCTTCTCCTGGATCCCAGCCCTCCATGCCTGTCTCTGTTCCAGGTTTGGTGCTAGGTGCCCCTGAGGCCTGCAGCCAGTCCCCATCCTCGCAGCCCAGCCGTGGCCTCCTGCCCTGCACGGCCCCGCAGCCGCCCCCGCAGCCGCCCCCGGCAGCCCCCGGCCTCCCCCCAGCCCAGCAGCAGCCGGCCATGAGCAGCCCCATGATGTCCCAGGTGAGTCCCAGCTAGGGGGGAGGCAGGCCCAGAACAATCCTGGGGTGCTCTGGGCTCACGCTTGGCTTTGGGGGTCCCCACACTCGCTGTCCCTCTGTGGCAGAGCAGGAGAAGGTTGGGCTTTGGTGTTCCTGAGTGGTTCTGGGGGATATCCCACCTTCCCAGCTCTGCTGGCCAGCAGCCCCCTGGAAAAGGGTCTGTAGCCCTTGGATGAGTGGCAGTCTGAAGCAGTTCCCCTCAGGACCATCCTGAATGAGTGTTGGATTTGAGCTCCCCAGGACTGAGCTGTAGTCCTGGGGGAAGGCAAGCCTGGAGCAACACTGGGTGTGTGCTCCAGACCATCCCTCCCTGAGTTAAAGCTGAGGGATGTTCCATGTCCCACAGCCTGCTGGGCTGTTTCCAGGGCTTGGAACCCTCCGTGGCATTCCTGTGTCCTCGTTCTGCTCCTGAGGCTGTGACCAACCTCATCCCAGCCCTGTCCTGCTGCAGGAGTGGGGATGGGGTGGGAGCCATCCCAGTGCAGGGTTTGGGGTGAAAATTGTGGTGGTGTGGGGGCACCCATGGCACCTTCCTGTCCCACGTTGGTGCTGGATCTCAGCCTGCCCAGGGATCCTTTGGCATCACTTTGTTGTTACACTGGAGGGGTTCAAGATGCAACAGGGCAGGGAATTTGCTGGATAATCAGACCAAGGCTCCCTTTTCCCACGAGAAGTTGGACCAGGTGTTCTGAGGTTCCTCCTTCCAATCTGGGCCATTCTGTGACTCTCAGTGTTTTCACTAGACTGGACTGAGAGAAAGGAAGAACCTTCTGGAAAAGCTTTTACTGCAGGTACAGGAGCAGCTGCTTGCTGGCTGTTCCCACTGCAGGAGAGGGGGGAGCTGGTAGTCCTTGGGCCCTGGAGTGGCTCCAGGGTTGTGGATCTGTTTGTGGAGGATTCTGAGACTTGAGGGATGAGCTGTCGTCCTGGGGCTGGAATAGCAGAGTGCCTGGGTGGGATCTCATGCAGGATCACTGGATTGTGTTGGGCTTTCAGTTTGTATCTTTGACTGTCTCATCCAAGGGTTTAGATCCTGGAAAAACTGATTTCAGGTGTTTGTTGGTGAAGGGTCTGGAGATGCACCATCCCCATGTCCCTTCTATGTCACCAAAGGTCAAATCGAAGGATCAAACCCCCCATCCAGCACTGACTGTCCCTGGGTCAGTGCCCAAAGCACAGTGTGTGGGTTTTAGTGAGGGGCTGTCACAAAGCAGGTGACAAAGCAGAGGTCCCTGTGGAAGGTGGGTGTACAGGAGTGGCCAAGGAACACTTGGAATGCTGGAAACAGGAGGGACACGTGCTGGGAGATGTGGCTCTCCTGCTGCTGCTGGCCCTGGTGAACTCGTGTCACTCTTCCTGCCAGGCAAGAGCTGCTTTGGGGCAGGTCACTCCTCCCCAGCTCTGCAGAGCCTCAGGCTGGGCTGTGTCTGATGGGATGGATGCTGCCCTGGAATGGTTTCTGTGCTTCCCAACCCCCTGCAACGCCCCTCTGTGTTTGCAGTCGGCTCACTTGACTAACCTTGTTGTTCCTTCTTTCTCTCCTTCCTTTTCCTTCCTTTTCCTTCCTTTTCCTTCCTTTTCCTTCCTTTTCCTTCCTTTTCCTTCCTTTTCCTTCCTTTTCCTTCCTTTTCCTT
>NW_015379263.1:283734-289409 GCF_001522545.3 Parus major | reverse complement strand
TTTCCTTCCTTTTCCTTCCTTTTCCTTCCTTTTCCTTCCTTTTCCTTCCCTTTCCTTCCCTTTCCTTCCTTTTCCTTCCTTCCCTCCCTTTCCCTGCCCCGGATCTCTCTCCATTCCCTTCTCCTCTGGTCGTAGCCGGTCCCGGCGCTGCAGCCTGTTCCGTACTCTCCAAGCTCCTGCCCCCAAGTCCTCTTGCCAGTCTCTCCACCCCAGCAGTACAACCTGGTATAAACCCCAGTTCCTCTTCTGCACTGTCTGTTGTGCTCTGTGCTGTGTTTGTGTTGTGTGAGCTTGTGCTGATCAGGTATGTCCCGGACACCGACCCCCCTGGGGTTGGGATTCACGGAGCTCTGCGATGCCCGAGGCCGTGGGACCACCGCTGCTGGAGTGGTGGTCTTGGAAAGAGCCTGGGAAGAGCAAATTCCGAGCCCAGAGCTCCCCAGCAATGCTTGTGCTCAGTGCTGGGGTCTGGGGCTGCCCCATGGGCTCAGCCAAGCCTCTGTGTTGTCTCCAGGGGGATCTTTTGGGAATGGTGTCCCCCGTGGGATGTGGCTGCTGGGCTGGAGTCACCCCTGCCTGTGTGGGACCCCACGTGTCCCCAACGTCTGCTGAGCATTTGGCCCCCTCAGCTCGCATGTCCCCCTGTCCCGCTCTGGGTCTGTGGCTCATGTGTGGGGGAGCTTCTCCCAGAGCAGAGAAGGGGTCTGCATTTACCAGCAGAGCTGTGTCCTACCTGCTGTTGTCCCACGTTCCGTCCTCCTCCATCCTTCCCCTTATCCCACTCCAGGCCGACGAGCTCAGCAGCCCCTTCGGGCAGATCAGCCTCAGCCGACAGGGCTCGACAGAAGCCCCGGATCCTTCCTCGGCGATGTTCCAGTCATCCCTCATTTCCCAGCACCCTCAGCAGACAGGATTCATCATGGCAACCCCTGGGCAGCCCATCCCCACCTCCAGCTACTCGGCCTCGGGGCACACGGCCCCCACTCAGCAGGTGCTGCAGCCCCAGGGCTACATTCAGCCTCCCCAGCAAGTAAGGACACAAGGGGACATCCCCAGAGCTGGCAGGCCTGGGGCTGCTGGGGAGTGGGTCCCTCTTTTTCTGCTGCTAGTTGGTGATGGATGCACCCACAGGGCTCCAGGCTCTGGGTCTCACACTCCCCTGTTAGGCACAGGATGCTTCCCATGTCCCTCAGAGCCCACAAAGCTCTTTCCTGGGACCCCCCCGGGCCACTCCTGGCTCTCAGCAGTGGGGGAGGGATAGTGGCCGGACTCAGGGCTGACACCTCTAAGCTCTCTTTGGGGTCCTGCAGGGCTTTATGACCTCTAGGATTGTCCCCTGAGCTGTGAGGAGAGTTGTGCCTACTGTGCTCTTGCACTGTGTGCTGGGAAAGGCTTGGATGAGGAGGCTGGGAGGCGCGGGAAGGGGCCGCGGTTCCCCGAGGAGCCATCAGCTGGCCAGAGCCAAAGCCCTGGGTGGTTCCCTTCGGCAGAAGCCAGGCCAGGTGAGAGAGAAAACTGGTCCTGGGGGACCAGCTTTCTTGGTCCTGCTCCCTCCTGTGTTCTCACCACTGCGTTTTCTTGCCCCTGATAGATTCAGGTTTCTTACTACTCCCCTGGGCAGTACCCGAACTCCAGCCAGCAATACCGACCCCTCAGTCACCCAGTGGCCTACAGCTCCCAGCGCCCCCAGCAGCTCCCCCAGCAGTCCCAGCAGCCAGGTAAGGGGGTGTAAAGCGGGGAAGGGGCAGCTTTCCCTTTCCAGCTGCTTTTGTTTGCTCCAGAGATCTCCTGTGTGCTGTCTGGGGCCAGGTCGCTCTTCCCTGTCTCCCACTCTTTGCTGGACCTGCCTCTTAGCTGGGAAGTTGGGGTGCCTCTGTCTGCAGAGGCTGTTGTGTCCTTCCCCTCCCTCTCCTCTGAGCTTGCTGGGGGAGGGGATGAGGTGGATTTAAGCCCCACTGAGGGGCTGCCAGGGGAATTTAAAGCCAGGAGCTTCCCTTGGGTGTGTTTACATCTGCTCTAAGGGAAGCCCTTTCCCCACTCTTCAGCAGGAGGTGGGGACAGCGGCAGGATTTGATTCCCTAAATCCTAAATCTGGGGCTGTTTCCTGTGTCCAGCTGGGCAGCTGCTCCATTGAACCCCTGTTCTGGCAGGTTTACAGCCAATGATGTCCAACCAGCAGCAAACATACCAAGGTGTGGTGGGGGTGCAGCAGGCGCAGCCCCCCGGGCTCCTCAACAGCCAGAGGAACAACATGGGGGGCCAGATGCAGAGCGTGATGGGGGTGCAGCAGGCACAGCCCCCTGGGCTCCTCAGCAGCCAGAGGAGTGGGATGGGGAGCCAGATGCAAGGTCTGATGGTCCAGTACACGCCGCTGCCTTCGTACCAGGTGGGCATCTGCTGCTCCCCAGGGTGGGGTGCTGGGAGGGGGCCTGGGCTGGGCAAGATGTGCCTCAGGGATGGAGCCAAAGGTGGGGATTTGCTCACAGGGATGCCTGCCAGCCTGGGGAGGGCACATCCATGTGGGGATCTGTGGAGCACATCTGGAGGAGGAGGACTGGGAGAATCTCTGGGAGGGGCTGTGCCTGGCTGAGGTTGCTCTGGGCTGTAAGAAAAAAACACCTAGAATCTGTTTACTTTGCTGGTGTCTCCTTGGGCCAATTTCCCCTGCTCTGTTACCTGTTACCTGCTGCTTTCCTCCCTGCCCAGGTTCCCATGGCCAGTGAGTCCCAGAACGTGGTCCAGCAGCCCTTCCAGCAGCCAGTGCTTGTGCCAGCCAGCCAGTCTGTGCAGGGGGGGCTCCAGGCTGGAGGGGTCCCCATCTACTACAGTGTCATCCCCACTGCCCAGCAGAATGGCACCAGGTAAAGCTCTGGTGGCTCTGGCCTGCCTGGGGGAGAAAGGGGTGCTGTGCCCACAGTGGGGGCTTTGGGGGTGTCCTGTCAAGGCCAGGAGTCAGCCTTGATCCTTGTTGGTCCCTTCCAACTTGGGAGAGTCCGTGATTCTCTGTGATGGTTCCATGGTGATCCTGCTGTGAGTGTGGAGCACCCTGCTCCTGTGGCTGGAGGGGGGTGGGTACCACAAGTGCTGCTCCTCCCTGAGCTTGCCCATTCCTGGCTCCCTCAGGACTTCCTGAGCACCAGCATGGTGTGCCCAGCCCTCTCCAGAGGCTCCTGTGTGTTCAGCCATCCCAGTAAAGAGGGAGCTGGGAATAACCTGTGCAGGTGCCCCAGCTCTTCCTCCCCATCCCCATCCTCACCTGAGCCCTGTCTGCTCCTCAGCCCATCCGTGGGGTTCCTGCAGCCTCCTGGCTCCGAGCAGTACCAGATGCCGCAGTCCCCGGCGCCCTGCAGCCCCCCCCAGATGCAGCAGCAGTATTCAGGTACGGGGGGCCACGGGCAGGGCTGGCTTCGACTCTGTGGGTGGGATCAGGTTTGGATCACGGGCTGAGAGCTGCCCCTTCCCAGCCAAGTCTGGCAGCTTCTGTGCAAGGGGATTCCTTAGACTGGGAGTGCCACAGGGAATGAGCAGGATGTGGCTCGTGCCTGTTATCTCCCTGCCGTGGTGGGAGCTGCGTGGGCTGTGGATTGGTGGGAGCAGGAAGAAGTGCAGGTGGGGAGGCTGGGGATTCCTGCTCCCTGGCACAGCTGCTGGGAGTGAGCTGGGAATTGGTGAGCTGATGCAGAAGCTGAACTGGGATGATGGAGGTCTGGACCTGGTGAGCTGCAGGACCTGAGCCAGGATGTTGGGGTTTTGTTCCTGGATTTGTGCTTGGAGCCTTTGGCTGGAGTTTTGTGGAGATGCTCAGAGCGGTCTCTGAGCTGCCGTCTGTCAGCTTGGCCCCTGTGCTCCCATTTCTCCTGGATTAAACATCATCACTCCCAGATGTAACCTTTGCTGTTAGAGAGGAATCCCCAGAGGGTCCTGGTGGGTTTTTTTCCAGCTTGAAAAAGTCACACGTGGCACAGGAGAGTCCAGAGTGGGATTGTGGGGGAGGGACAGGCCCTCCTGTGTCCCACAGCAGCAGAGCCTGGGCCAGACACGCCTGTGTCTGTCCCCAGGGGTGTCCCCGTCAGGCCCTGGTGTGGTGGTGATGCAGCTGAATGTCCCCAACGGCCCCCAGGCCCCCCAAAACCCCCCCGTGGTGCAGTGGAGCCACTGTAAGTACTACAGCCTGGAGCAGCGGGGGCAGAAACCAGGAGACCTCTACAACCCCGACACCAGTGCTCAGGTACTGGGGGGACTGGGAGGGACGGGGAGGAGGCAGCTCAGCCCTGGGGTGGGCTGGGTGACAGCTGGGGGGTCCCACGGGGGTGTGAGAGCGGTCACAAGCACTGGGGGTGTCTGACACTGTCCCTCCCCCAGGCCAGCACCCAGCTGAACAGCCCCATCACGTCCCCCACCCAGTCCCCGACGCCGTCGCCCGTCACCAACCTCAACAGTGTGTGCACGGGGCTGAGCCCCCTCCCCGTCCTCACACAGTTCCCCCGGCCCATGGGCCCAGCACAAGGTAAGGGGAAGGTGTGTGGGAATTCCCAGGGCTGGGAATGCTGTGAGGTTTCCTGGGATCCCCACAAATTCATGCTCCTTGTGCAGGTGATGGGAGGTACTCGCTGCTGGGCCAACCTCTGCAGTACAACCTGTCCCTGTGTCCCCCGCCGCTGCTCCACAACCAGCCCAGCTACACAGGACACCAGGTACAGCCAGGCCAGGTGTCCCTTCCCCAGCCCCTCTGTGGGCACTGTGAAGCCACAATGTCCCCTGAGGTGACACAGTTCCCTTTGTCTCCTTCAAGGGGCAGACTGGAATGAAACACGGAAACCGGAGCAAGAGACAGGCCCTGAAATCAGCGTCCACCGACCTGGGGACAAGTGACGTAGGCAAGTGACCCCCTCGAGTTCCTTTGCCCTCTGATGTCCCCATAAACAGATGTTGGAGACTCCAGGTGCCATCCCTGCCCACAGCAGCATCCCACAGAACCCTGTGCTGGTTTTGGAGAGTGGTTCCTGCCAGTCCCTCCTCCCCACACCCACAAACACCCCCCAGCCCAGGTGAGTCCAGGCTGGGGGTGCAGCAGATCCAGCCCTCTGTGCCCGAGGGAGGTGGGTGAACAGGGAGTAAAACCTCTGAGGAGAAGGACACCTGGGTGTATTCCTGCCTCCCAGAGAGTGGAAATGATGGAGCAGGTGGAGCTGGAAGAACTGGGATTTTATTCTCTTTATCAGCAGAAAGTGAGTGTCCAGGCTCTGAGATGTCATTCCCACCACTGCTTTCCCAAGTCACTCCTCCCACCCATGCTTCCCTTTCCCATGGAGCCTGCAGCTTCAAAGCTTCATCTTTGATTTGGGATCTCCCAGGGTGGCTGCAAGGGCTGAGGGTTCCAGTGAATCATTTCTCTCCACCCATGTCCAGGATGTCTCCACTGGGTCCTTGGCAAGGGAGGGACCCACAGCTTGGATGGAGCAGCCCTCACTGACCCTCTGGAGACCTCAGGCTTGTCCCCCATGTCACCTCAGTGTCACCACCACCACCAGCTGGTTGTAGGGGCCCTTTAAGAGCTGCCTGCCCCCCTCCTGCCCCTGGCATGGTCTGTACGTGCCACGTTAATATTAGCAAAGAATCCCTGCAGCAGCTCTGCTAAGCCCAGAGCCAGGGCTGGAGCCAGGAGCTGCAGAGGG
>NW_015379263.1:276385-282998 GCF_001522545.3 Parus major | reverse complement strand
TAACACTGGGAAATAACACTGGGAAATAACCTGCATCTCCTCCTGAGCAGAGCCAGTGCGTGGGCACAGGAGGGATTGGGATGGGGCATTCCAGGGAGCAGGTAGGGGAGCTTTGGAGGGAAGTGCCTGGCTTAGAGGAGTAAACTCCTGCTGTGGGTGCAGCCTGGCACTGCACAGCGTTCCTGGGCCCAGGAGGGGTCGGTGCTCCAGCCCGGGGAGGCTCACGGGGCACCGGGCACCGGGCGGTGACAGCGGCTCCTTCCCTGCAGTGCTGGGCCGGGTGCTGGAGGTGACAGACCTGCCCGAGGGCATCACACGGACAGAGGCCGACAAGCTCTTCACCCAGCTCGCCATGGCCGGTGCCAAAATCCAGTGGCTCAAAGAGACTCAGGGGCGCCGCGGGGACGGAGGCGGCGGGGACAACAGCGGGACTCCGGAGAACGGCAGGCACAGTGACCTCGCTGCCTTATACACCATCGTGGCCGTGTTCCCCAGCCCCCTGGCTGCCCAAAACGCCTCCCTCCGCCTCAACAACTCCCTCAGCCGCTTCAAACTGCGCGTGGCCAAAAAGAACTACGACCTGCGGGTGCTGGAGCGGGCGAGCTCCCAGTAGGGCTCCCGTGGGCACCGGCCACTCCCCTGGGCCTCTTCTCCTCCTGCCCTCCCTTCCTCTGGCCCTCCTTCCTTGATATATTTATATGAACATAATTAAGAGACAAGAAGTTGATTTTTTTTTTTTTTTAATTATTATTTTTGGAGTGACGCCCGTGCCCGCCCCCCTCCCCTGTGTCTATGGTTTTGTTTAAGCACTGTGTTGGACCGCACATACAGGTGTTGATTGGTATGTTCACTGCACATTTTATTTAATCGGATTATTATTTTGCGGGGGGGAATTTTTGGTTTTATTTTATTTTGGGGGGGGTTGTTTTTAAATAAAAAAAAAAAAAAAAGGAGAATTGTTCATCACTCGAATGTAACTTCCTGTTCTCTACCAGGGCTGGGGGCTCTGTGCTGCCTGAGTGGGGTGAGGGGACAGCAGAAGGGACAATCCTGCCCAGTCCTGCCCCCGAGCTTGGCATCTCCAAGGGCTGTAATCCCATGGGGTGCCAGAGTGGGGATCCCAGGCTGGGATCGGAGCATTTGGATTGGGGCCGGACTCCCCTGACAGATGTTCATGGCCTCTTCTCCCAGCTGCCAGCCCCATCCAGCTGTGGAATTCCAGGGCAGGAATGAGGGTGTGGAGCAGCCCCAGCTGTGTGCCCTGCTGGGAAACATCACATTCCTGCTGCCAGGAACAGGACCTGGAGCTGGCAGGTGGGAACAGGATTTGGGGTGGCACAGCCAGAGCCTCTGGCAGCAGTGGGATGCTCCCAACCTTCCTGAGCAGGTGTGGCCAGACAGGTAAGAGCTGCCAGGAAGGGAGGGAGGGCTCCAACCCCAGGCTTGTGCCAGCTCCCACCTTGGTGCCATCCACAGCCAGGCAGGGAGCCGAGGGACCCATGAACTCCAAGGCCCTGTCCCTGGCCACGGGCAGCAGTGGGATCCCAGCTCCCACCATCCCAGCAGAGCCTACACCAGCAGGATTTGGTGCCAGAGGGTGCGAGGCAGCCGCTCCACCCCATGAGAGACCCCACTGCCGCCCCTCTGCCCACCGAGCCCCCAGCAGCCTCCAGCGTGCCCAGCTCCTGGAACCCTCAGCGTGCCCAGTTCCTGGAGCCCTCGCTGTGCCCGGTTCCTTCTTTGTCCCAGGCCAGGCTGGGGGGGCCCCTGGC
The DNA here is from genome assembly GCF_001522545.3 of Parus major. Taxonomy (NCBI): domain Eukaryota; kingdom Metazoa; phylum Chordata; class Aves; order Passeriformes; family Paridae; genus Parus; species Parus major. Next base: position 281,226 of record NW_015379263.1, on the reverse strand, counting down.
ACGCCCAGCAACCCACCAACGCAAATAGCCGGTGGCTCCTCCGCCCGCTGCCGCCCGGCGCACGCTGGGGCTCCAATTTCCCGGCGTCAGCCCCCGGCACCGCTCAGCTGTCGTCCCCCTGTGTCCTGTCACTCCGCTGGCCTCGGCACCGGGGCGGCTGCCGCCCTCCCCGAGCGCCCACCACGGAGGGCTGGGGGTTCTGCGGCCAAAGGGGCCCCGGCACCGGCCGCGCTTCGGGGGCTTCTTCAGCGCACGGCGACTGCTCCAAGCACAGGGTGAGTGCCCCGCGTGTGCCCCCCCTTGGCGTGGCCGTGCCCACCCTGGGCACCCCCGCTGCTGCAGGGCCTCGGGGTGCCCCATTCCCCCTCACCCCAGCGCTCCCCGTTCCCATTGCTGCTTCCCGGTGCTTTTCCTGGGGGCTGGAGGGGCTTGGGACGTGGATATCACCAAAAATAGTGAGTTTGGGTGGAAGCACGGCGGGGAGGGCTGTCAAAGGCGGTACCGGGATGGTTTGGGGGATGCGGGAGCAGGTCCTGCCCCCGTGGCAGCCGAAAGCCGGATGATGCCCATCGGTGTCCCCCGTGCGCTCATCTGAGGGGCCGAGAGCGGCACCGTTTGCAGTCTGACGGTGAGATGGAGATGTCCCGGCTAAGGTGGGCACGTGCGGAGAGCCCAGGGGCTGGATCCCAGCACTTGGCACCACATCCCTGGGTCAGCGGATGTGCCACGCTCTGGGCTGGGCACCGACCTCCTCCAGCCTGGCCCTGGGGCTCTCCGAGGCAGAACCAGCCCCGGCCGGGGCAGGGGCTGCAGGACGGGCAGTGGGAGCGGCCCCTGGCAGAACCAGCCCTCGCCAGGACCGGGGCTGCTGCACGGGCAGGGGAAGGGGAGGCACTGCCCACCCAGCAGCGTCCGACCCCTTCAGCCCCTGCCGTGCTCCTGCAGCTGGAGCTGCCCCAGCCAACGCCATCTGTGTCTCTTCCCCTCGCAGCATGACGGAGAAGGAAGTGCCGGAGTCACCAGCTTCACCCGCTTCAGGTGGGAAAGCCAAGAGCCGGGTAAGTGGGTGCCCACAGGGCAGTTTGGGTGGGTGGGGGAAGCCCCCTCTCTATCATCACCCTGCCGCAGCCCCAGGAAGCTTTGGGAGGCCTGGGGTACCTGGTGGGACCCTGATCCAGCCGGGTGTTGGGTGGGCATTTCCCTGGCGCCCCCACATCCATGAGGTGCTCAGGAATCACAGTTTCCTCTTCTGTGGAGACTTCACGGGACTGGGAGGAGGGTCCCCATCTTCAGAGCATTCCTGGAGTCTCCTCCCGCTTGTGGGGGGGTCTCTGGGGCGAGGAGCCGGGGGTCTCTCCCCTCCTGCCTCCCCCACACCGCCACACACCGTCCGTCCTCTCCTGCCCCAGCAGCTGCAGAAGCTGAAGCAACTTTTCCAGCGAAAGCCCAAGGAGGAGCCGGCGCCGGAGCCACAGCCCAATGGGGAGCTGGTCAGCCCCTCGGGGGGACCCATCTACTACATCTATGAGGATGAAGAAGAGGAGGAAGAGGAGGAGGAGCCCGAGCCCCCTCCCGAACCCGAGAAACTTGTTAATGACAAACCCCACAAGTTCAAAGATCATTACTTCAAAAAGCCCAAATTCTGTGACGTTTGTGCCCGCATGATTGTCCGTGAGTCCTGAGGGGGCTGGGGACCACGGGCAGGGCTGGGGGCCACGGGTAGGGCTGGGGGCCAAGGCTGCCCAGGGCTCTGTCCCGGCCGTTTCACAGCTGCAGTGTCACATTCCCTCTCCTTTCCACCCTCCCCCCACTCCCCGACTGCCAGTCAACAACAAATTTGGCCTGAGGTGCAAGAACTGCAAAACCAACATCCACCACCACTGCCAGTCCTACGTGGAGATGCAGCGTTGCTTCGGCAAGATCGTGAGTGTCACCCCCCGGCTGCAGTCCCCAGGTCGGGCACCCCCGGCAGGACACAGGTGCCACCACCGCTGTCATTTCCTGGCTCCGAGGGGAACCTCGTCATCCCCGTCTCGGGGTGCCCCCGGCTCTGACAGGGGGTCCGGGGGGTGGCTGATGCTCCGACCCCTCCTCTCTCCTCGCAGCCTCCCGGGTTCCGCCGAGCCTACAGCTCCCCCCTGTACAGCGACCAGCAGTACGCGGGCACCAAGGACCAGCTCGGTAATTCCCTCGTGTCCTTGGTCCCCACCCCGGAGTGTCCCAACCCCTCGTGTCCCATCCCCGACCCCCCCTCACCGTTCCCCTGCCCCCCGCAGCAAACAGGAGCGACCCGGTGTTCGAGACGCTGCGGACGGGAGTCATCATGGCCAACAAGGAGCGCAAGAAGGGGCAGGACGACAAGAAGAACGTGAGTGTGGGGTCGGGCTCTCATCAGATTCCTGCTGGTGCGGTGCCAGCACCCCACTAACCCCAAAGCCCCCCATTCTGCACCCTCTGAGAGCTCTCTCTGCCTTCCAGCCCCTGGCTGCGATGATGGATGAGGAGCCGGAGGCCACGAAGCCGGTGGGGAGCAAAGCTGAGGGTGGTGAGCGCGGGGCTGAGGGTTGGGGGGCCCAGCCCATGGGACAGGGAGGGAGCTGTGTTTGGGGGTGTCACCAGGGTGGGTTTGCCCTGCAGAAAGAGGGTCCCCAGTTCTTGATGTGCCCACCCTGTGGCTCTCGCTGCATCCCCAAGTTGGCTGAGGAGACCCTCAGGAGGCACCACCAGGAGAGGTGTGACCCCTCCTCCCGTTCCCAGGTGCCTCTGAAGGGGACAAGAAGGCTGAGAAGAGCCCAACAGATGACAAGGTACTCCTCATCCTCACCCTGCATCCCAAAGCCTTGAGCAGAGCCTGTGGGATCTCCCTGCTGGGATCCTCAGGGCTGTCTGCAGCCCCTGCGACTGCAAACCTCACTGTGTCCCCCAGAGCAAGAAACCGCAGCCAGGGGGGTTCCTGCAGTCCCACTATTTCGTGGCACTTTATCGCTTCAAAGCCCTGGAGAAGGACGACCTGGACTTCCCGTGAGTTCCCAGCCTCGTCCTGGGCTCTTTCCCAAGGCTTTTGGGGTTTGGCTTGTTGTGGTTCCGTGGGTTTCCCAAGGCTGAGCTGCTCTGTGCAGGACCTGCCTGTCCCTGAGCCCATGGGCTGTGTGTGTCCCGTGTCAGATATGGGGCTCGAGGAGCTGATTCTGAAGGAAAAGGGATTTTCCTTGGGGTGTTCCATGGCTGGGGGTCCTGCCCCCCTCAGAGAGCCCCTCCTTCCCTTCCAGGCCGGGGGAGAAGATCACGGTGGTCGATGATTCCAACGAGGAGTGGTGGCGGGTAATGTCGGAGCGCTGCGGGAGGGAGAGCTCGGTTGGGAACCCAAAGCTGCCGGGTGGGGATCCAGCCTGGCGAGGGGAGGGGGTAACTGCGACCCCCGGAGCGGCTCCAATCCCCCCTTGCACTCCCCCACCGCCTCCTTCCAGGGGAAGATCGGTGAGAAAGTCGGGTATTTCCCTCCCAACTTCATCATCCGGGTGCGGGCAGGCGAGCGGGTGCACAAGGTGACGCGTTCCTTCGTGGGCAACAGGGAGATCGGGCAGATCACTCTCAAGAAGGATCAGGTGAGACGGGACCCCCTTCAAGCCCCCCATCAGCACCCGGGGACCCCCTCCAAGCCCCCCATCAGCACCCGGGGACCCCCTCCAAGCCCCCCATCACAGCTGCACCCCACGACCAACATCCCCATCCCCCCGCTTCTCATCTCCCCCAGCCCCTTGGATCAGAGCCCCGACCCCTTCACAGCTGGGGTTCCCCCTGCTCTGGGGGGGTCCCTGGGGTCTCACCGGATCCTCTGTCGCCCACAGATCGTGGTGCAGAAAGGGGAGGAGGTGAACGGTTACGTCAAAGTCTTCACCGGCCGCAAAGTGGGGCTGTTCCCTGTGGACTTCCTGGAGGAGATCTGAGGGGGGCTGCGGGGGTAGACCCCTGGGATGGGGCGGAGAGACTCTGGCTGTGGGGTGGGGATGGGGACGGGGACGGAGAGAACGGCTGCAGGGCAGGGATGGGGTCGGGGACACCCTCGGGATGGGGAATAGAAGGACCCCGGGATTGGGATAAGGGGCCCTGGCTGCGGGACAGGTATGGGGTCAGGGGAGGGCACCCCCATTCCTGCTGCCTCCAGCAATGGGGTCCCTGGGGTGTCCCCCAGGAGAAGGGCAGACTGGGGGGACAGGAGGTGCCCCAAGGGAGGTTTTGGTGCCTCCAGAGACACTGGAGGCAAGCAGGGGGCACCCCCAGACTCGCTGTGGAGCCCCCCCGACCGAGTGGGGGGACACCGGGTGCCGCGGGGAGGGTCGGGGGGTCCTCCCCGCTGCTCCCGGGTTTTGGCAATACATGGCTGTGCCCACCCCCCACTCTCCGGTGTGGATTTAATGGGGTGGGGGCACTCCGGGGGGTCACTGTGGGGGCATCGATGACCCCTTGGGAGGTGCCACTGTTGGGGTGCCAGTGGGGGGATCACTGGGAGGGAGGTGGGGTTGTCACTGGTCACTGTGGGCGTGCTGGTGGCCCCCGATGGAGGGGTCACTGGTCACTGTGGGGGTGCCGGTGGTCCCCGATAGAGGGGTCACTGGTCACTGTGGGGGTGCCGGTGGCCCCCGATGGAGAGGTCACCGGTCACTGTGGGGGTGCCGGTGGGCCCCGATGGAGGGGTCACTGGTCACTGTGGGAGTGCCGGTGGTCCCCGATAGAGGTGTCACTGGTCATTGGTCACTGTGGGGGTGCCGGTGGTCCCCGATAGAGGTGTCACTGGTCATTGGTCACTATGGGGGTGCTGGTTGTCCCCGATGGAGGTGTCA
>NW_015379263.1:271553-275363 GCF_001522545.3 Parus major | reverse complement strand
TGGCTAATTTAACAGCTGAAGAGAACAACTTAATTAGAGTCAGCTGGAAAATTGGGTAGAACACCTTCTATCAGCCTCCCACCCCCCAGCCCCCTTCCCTGCTGGCTCCTGGTGGGATGCCAGGGTGGGATGCATTTTGGGATGCATTTTGGGATGCATTTTAGGGTACGTTTTGGGAGAGAGGGAGAGCTGGCCCCAGCCAAGCAGCCGCCCTTCATTACAGCCAGGAGCTAATTGGATTGATCAGCAATTAATAGGGAATTAAGAGGTGAAGCGCCCCCCCCAACCCCTCCATGTGCATCCCCCTCCTCACATCGCAGCTCCCGCTGCTTCCCGGGTGGATGTGGGGGGCAGGCAGAGGTGGGGAGTCACTGGCACCCGGCGGATGAACTGAGGAGAGGGCTGGGATGGGATTTTCCACCTCCCATATTATGTCTGCTGAGCACTTTTGGGTTTGTTTTTTCCTATTTTCCCTTGGTTTTCCCATTCCTGGTGCTCCCAGCCTGGTTTGTGACCTGGCTGCCCTCCCCCAGCGCGGGGTCACTCGGCATCTCCCTGCTCCTCCTCAGGTGAAGGGGTTGTTCCCCATCCCACCCCATGGAATACACAGGGATCCAGCTGGAGGAACCCCCCTGACCTCCAGATTAATCACCTCCATTTCTCTCCGAATCCCATGAAAGGTCAGGAGTCTGCGAGGCTCAGGAATTAATTGAAATCCCACCGGTCTCGTGCCAGATCCATACATCATCCCGGGGGAGCAGCTCCGGGATGCGAGGGTGGGGGCACCCCCTCCTGCACCCCCTTCCTGCGGCGCACGGAGGACAGGGAGCAGCAGATGCAGCGCTTGGAGCTTGTTCTCCATCTCCAGGCAGGGAAATAAATGGATTAAAGTAAACTAAAGCGTCTGCGCTCCCCACCTGCCCCCCCGGCCATAAATCAGCATAAATGCAATTTCCATATTCATGGTATTTATCCAATAACTGTCCTGTCCCAGATTAAACGCGCCCCGGGGAGCGCCGAGGCTCCTTATCTGTGCCGGGGGGCTGGGGATGGGGGGGTTCTGCTCCTCATCCTCTTCCTAAGGGGCTGGAGAGGGGTGGGATCCTCATTCTGTCCCTGAGGGGCAGGAGGGGGCAGTGGGGGGGTTCTGCTCCTCATCCTCCTCCACGGGGGATCGAGGTCCCGGAGGGTCCTGGGAAAGGGGCTCGGAGTGGGGGGCCCAAGGCTCGGCAGCGCTCCTGTCCCACTCCCTTTTCCCCTGTTTTTTTCCCCCTTTTCTATCTGTTCCTTTCCCCCTCTCCATCCTCTTCCTCTCCCCCAGGTGCTGTCGGGGGAGCCTCGGGGTCCCCACGGACCCCCTGCGTCCCCCCCCAGGCCGTGCTCCGGTCCCGGGGGGGAACACGGGGAGCTCCGAGGGCAGGAGCGGGGCTGGGGGGCAGCTGCCCCTCCCGGGGGTCCCCAGTGGCTGTGGCGGGGCTGGGGACACACGGCCACGTCTCCCACTGTGACAGCTCCTTGTCAGCCCTAATGACCCGAGCCCGGCAGGGCCGCAGGGCTCGGAGCTCGTTACGGGGGATTTAATGAGGGCAGGAGCAGCCACCGCCTCTGGCTGTTTGTTTCCACGGGCTGTCCCCTCCATGGCAGAGCAGCGAGTCCCCCGGAGCCCCCGAAAACACCTACAGCTCCCCCCAGCCCCTCAGAGCCCCCTGAAGCCCCCCACAATCCCCCCCAGCCCCTTCTCTCTGCCCCCAGATGATTTGGGGAGATGGGGCAGCGCCCCCCGCCCCTCTCAGGCTGCTCCAGCCCCCGCGTGGGGGGACAGAGGAGTTTGGGGGTTCTGGGGCTGCGGTTTAGGGGGGAGAGGCACTAGGAGAGGCAGATTTTGGGGGGCATCAGAGTCAGGGGCTAAGGGGGCTGCAGCCAGGGCCGGGGGCTGGTTCTGGGGTCCCCCACATGGCACAGCACCGAGCCTCTCACAGCCCCCCAGCCCTCCACAGCCCCTCAGACCCCTCCTCAGATTTGGGGGGTGCCGGGGTCGGGGTCTGTGCCAGCTGCAGAGGGGCCAGCCTGGCTGTACCCCAAATCCTGGGCACGGCTCTCAGCAGAGCCAGGGCTGGGGAAGGGGATTATTTTGGGGGGGGTGGGTGACCCGTTCTGAGCCTGGGGGGTCCCGTCCGCAGCGCCTCTGCTCTGAGGCTGCCGCGTCCTTCTTGGCTCCACAAGAACTGCGCGAGCAGGAGCCTGCGGGCAGCGGGGATTTGTTAAATATTTGCCAAAGAGGGAGGCAAAAGCAGAATCTGAAATAAATGGGGGGGGGGGAGCGTTGTGAGCCCACCCCGCTGCAGAGCGGGACAGACCCCAGGAGTGGGCGCATCCTGCTGGGACCCCCGTGCAGACCCCACCCCTGCAGTTCCAGGGAGGGCGGCAGAGAGGGGTCCCCGAGGACCCCCGGTCCCTGCTCCTCTCTCAGCTGAGCAAAGCAGCCCTGGACCCCCGAGCGGCCGAGCTCTCTGGGTGGTGAGACCCCCGCCCTTGTCCCCCCGGCACCCCCCCTGTGTGCCTGCAGTGGCCCGGGGCCACCCCTCGAGCTCTAATGGAGACAGGGACGAGTTTTGGGGCAGCTTGGGGTTCTGGGGAGCAGGGGGGAGACCTGGGGGGTCCTGGGGATGGACAGAGCACCTGGAGCAATCCCTGCCCTCCTGCTGTCCCCCCACTGACTCCTGGGGACCAGCGGGGAGACCTGGAGGGTCCTGGGGAGGGACGAAGCATCTGGATGGATTCGTGCCTTCCTGCTGCCCCCGCTCCCGGCTCCTGACCCCCCCCGGCTGTGGGATCTGTCCTCTCAAACCCTTGACAGAGGATGAACCCCCCAAAGCCTGGCTGGGGCGCGCGGCCGCCACAGCCTCTGTCCCCACAGCCCCTGTGAGGTGAACTAAATCCATCCTAATTAGCGCTGATTTGCATGGGGAAATGAAAATTAATCTAGCTTGGCTTTATTGGAATTAGTGATTCCAGTTGGGCACATCAGGCAGTGGCAGACGTCTGGAGGGGCTGAGGGGCTGCTCCCCCTTCTCCCCCTCCATCCTGCTTTGGGGTCCCTCTGTGGTGACACAGGGGAGCATCTCCGGCCACCCCACACCCCCTCCCAGTGCCCCCAGTTGTGGGATCCAGCAAAAAGCTCTTTTTTTCCCGCAGATGTCACATCCCACAGGTGGGACGTGAGCAGGGATGACACCGGCGCAGGCACCGCTGGGGCGGGGGGCGCTGCAGGGACCCGGGGGTGTCACATTTGGGGTGGGGGGTGTCATGTGCATCCCTGCATTTCCACACCCTGCCAGCCTATTCCTGGGCATCTCCACTCGCGTGTTGGCACGTGGGTACCCACTCAGTGCCCTGAGCGCTCCGTGCAGGAGCAGATTCCCCTCTGCAGCGGGGGGAGCCCCGGCCGTGCCGCCTCCCGAACCCTCTGGCCCCGCAGCCTCCCAGCGCCGGCGCTCCGGGCCCGGGGGTGGCACCGGTGCTCATTGGTATGGGGTCCGTGATGAGGCGGCGTGCTCAATTCTCATCAAAAATTAACGAGGAGAAAACAGCTGGGCAGGAGCGGGGTCCGGCGGGAGGGTGGGGGTGGCACAGTGTGACCGGGGCGGGCACGGGATGAGGCTCCGCGCCTGGAACTCCACAGATGCCTTCGCCTTGGGGCCCCCTCCAGCCCCAAAGCGGCCGCGTCCCTCTGGGATGGGGTCTCCATCCGAGGACACAGTCCTTGGGCAGGTTGTCCCCTGTCCCACCACCACCAGCTCGGGCACATCT
>NW_015379263.1:268545-271129 GCF_001522545.3 Parus major | reverse complement strand
ACATCTCTGTGTGTCCCCCCTGCCCCATCATCACCTCGGGCACATCTCTGTGTGTTCCCCTGCCCCATCACCACCACCTCGGGCACATTTCTGTGTGTTCCCCTGCCCCATCACCACCACCTCGGGCACATTTCTGTGTGTTCCCCTGCCCCATCACCACCTCGGGGACATCTGGCTGTGTCCCCCTGCCCCATCACCACCACCTCGGGCACATCTCTGTGTGTTCCCCTGCCTGCGTGACCCCCCCAGCCGCCCCTCGGGATTTCATCCCGGCTGACAGGAGCGAGACCTGCGGCTCCTGCGGCTGCATTTGCAAGTCAACCAGGGGCTGAAGGAGCGGTGGCAGGGGCCACCTGTCTTGTCTACCTGGGGACAGCGACGGGGGACGCCCAGGGGAGGGGGGATGGGGCTGGTTTTCCCCCCGTGTTTTCCCTGGCTGAGGGGGAGGGTTTTGCTTGTCTGGGGGGCTGTTTCCCCCTCCTCGCAGGCTGTAAACACTCAATTAAGCGAGAGCCGCGGTCCTGCCTTCCCTGTCGCTGCGGGTAATTATGTCGGTTTTTCGGTGTCAGGCGCGGCGGGGAATCACGATTCCAGCTAATTGGAGCAGCAATCCCAGCCCAGACCCTTCGGCAGCTGCTGGTGCTGCCGCTTGACAGCGGCCCGGGGCCCCCCCGGATGGGAGCCCGCAGCACGCCTGGAGCCACCTGTACCCCGCATCCAGCCCTGTCCCTGGATTCCAGCTGTTCCCTGGATTCCATCTTCCCTCTGGATCCCACCTGTACCCCGGATCCAACCCGTCCCCTGGATCCCACCTGCCCCTGGATCCCACCCAATTCTCTTCCTGAAGCCTCCTCCCCTGGATTCCGTTTGTCCCTTGGGTTCCCCCCTCGAGCTCGCTGTCCCCACCCTTCGGTGCTGCGGGACTGGCTGAAATACCTGCTGGCTGCTGTCCTCTGCTCTGCTCTGCTCCGTGGTGGGCTTGGATCCCCCTCCCACGATTTTTCAGGGATCCTTTTGGGCTCCCCGGTCCCCCCCGATACCTCCGGGGGCTGAGCCCGCCCGGCAGGTGAGGTGTGCAGGACCGGGGAGCCTTTGAGGATCCAGGGAAGGATGAGCAGGGAGACGGGAGCTGCCCAGCAGGGTGGGCCCTGCCAGAACCGGGGTCTGCTGGGGGAACCCGCATTTGGGGGTGGGGGAGGACCCGCCGCCGCCCATCCCAGGGGAGCCGCACCGGGAGTTCAGCGGCTGCCATTGATTTCTTATTATGGAGTTCAGGAAGAAAAATGAGGTGCTGGGGCTGCGGAGCCGCCACTGTGATTTGTTGCCTTCTTGGCGTGTCCTGGCGGGGATGGGAATTGATTTTGGAGGCTCTGGAATCAGTCAGCAGGGCTGGGGAGGGGGAAATGTGGGGGCTGGAGAGGGGACAGCTGCACGGCCCCCAGGATGGGGGAGATGGGAACCCCCGGATCTGCTCCTGGTGCTCCCCACGCTGTGCTGGGGGCGGCGGCTTCCACGGGGGTGGGGGGACAGACCCCTTTGTCCAGGAGGAAAGAAAGAGAAGGACTGAAGGAGAGGGAAGAGCAGGAGAATGAGAAGGAGCAGAAGAAAAAGAGAAGAAAAAGGAGAAGGAGAAGGAGAAGGAGAAGGAGAAGGAGAAGGAGAAGGAGAAGGAGAAGGAGAAGGAGGGCACGGTGGAAGGCACAGGCCCCGCCGTGTCCTGCTCTGCCGAGTGCCCCCGCAGCCCCTTCCCGGTCCCTTCCCGGTCCCTTCCCGGTCCCTGGCCGGTGCCGGTGCCCCCGGGCCGAGCCCCGGTGCCGCCACCAGAGGGCACCGCAGGCCTCCCGCAGGCCCCGGGGCGACTCCGAGTGGGACCGGGCGGGACCGGGCCGAGACCCCCGGGAGCGGCCCCGCTCCGTGCACGGGAATCCCTGCTGTGAGTGTCTGATACAGATGTGTGAGTGTCTGATACAGATGTGAGGGTATGATACAGATGTGTCTGATACAGATGTGAGTGTGTGTGACACAGATGTGAGTGTGTGACACAGATGTGTGAGTGTCTGATACAGATGTGTGAGTGTGTGTGACACAGATGTGAGTGTGTGATACAGATGTGTGTGATACAGATGTGAGGGTCTGATACAGATGTGAGGGTATGATACAGATGTGAGGGTATGATACAGATGTGAGGGTATGATACAGATGTGTCTGATACAGATGTGAGTGTGTGATACAGATGTGTGTGATACAGATGTGTGAGTGTCTGATACAGATGTGAGTGTGTGATACAGATGTGAGTGTGTGATACAGATGTGAGTGTGTCTGATACAGATGTGAGTGTGTCCCTGCTGTGTGTGTGTGTGACCCCGCCTGTGCACGTGTGTCTCACCTCTGTGCAGGTGTGTGTGATGAATTCATGCACGTCCCAGCCGTGTTTGTGTGTGTGTGTCTGAACCGTGTGTGTGTCCCAGGGGTGTGTGTGTGTGTGTGAGGTGTGTGTCTGTGTTTGTGTGTGTGTGTGTGTGTGTGTGTGTCCCAAGGGTGTGTGTGTGTGTGTCCCAGGTGTGTGTGTGTGTGTGTGTGTCCC
>NW_015379263.1:265623-267216 GCF_001522545.3 Parus major | reverse complement strand
TGGAGGTCTCAGAGTTTTGGGGTCTCAGGGTGTGGGGGTGTCCGGATCCGGGGGTGATCCCCCCCCGGCGCCGCTGTGGGTCGGGGCTGGGCTCTCCCGGTGCTCCTCGTGCCGCCCGTGATTAATGGGGGGAATTAGGCCGATAATGGCTCTTAAACGCCGGTGCCGGTTGCAGGCGCCGCGCCCCGATGGCTGATGGATGGTGCCGGGCCCTGGGTGGGCGCGATCGGAGCCGAGTCACGATCGGGGTGGGATTGATGAGGGGGCTGTGACGTCATGCGGTAAAGTGACGTCATTGTGAGGCGTGACGTCACACACTGGTTCAGGCTCGCGGGTCTGGAGCGGCCGGCGCTGCTCCCCCATTATCGGGCTGCCCAAATCGTCACGCCATGTCGCGATAGCGCTGCTGTGTGATGCTCGTTCGTGTCCCTCGGAGTCCCCGGGATCCATCCCCTGCTCCAGGGCTGATCCCGGAGCGCAGCTCTGGCGGTTTTGGATCCCATCCCGTTAATTCTCCATTTAATTATCGGCTCTTTGGTTATTGTTTGTTTGCTTTACTCGGGATGAATTTTTTATGCCGGTTTCCATCAGGCCACGCCAAAATCCCGTGGGATTTACGGCTCTGGAGGGAGCGGAGCCGGATCAGGGGAGGGCCCATGAGCAGAGAGTGGTGACCCCTGGGGGCTCGGGGGGCTCTGGGGGTCCCCAGGGGATGCGGGGACTGGAAGGGTCTGGAGAGGTTGTGACCTTGTCCTGTGGGATGTGTGGAGCTGGGATGGGTCCTTGGACTCGTTCCGTGTGGATCTGGAGGGATCTGGAAGGGCTGGAATTTGAGCCGAGGGCTGTGTGGATCTGCGGATCTGTGATGTGAGGGGTCTGGGGGATGTGAGGATCGGGAGGGGGCTGGGGGAGCTGGAATTTCACCCAAGGCTTGTGTGGATCGGGAAAGGTCTGGAGCAGCCGTGGACTTGTGGCTGTGAACCGTGGGCAGGAGCGTTCTGGGGCCGGTGTGACACATCCCGTGGGATGTGCGGAGCTGGGATGGGAACAAGGGGGATGCGGATTGATCCCATGGGATGCACGGATCAGGACGGGGCTGGGAGGGCTCCGTGATCCATGGATTGCGCCTGGGAGGGGTTTTGGGAGGGGCTGTGGATTTGATCCATGAAATGTGCGGATCGGGAGGGGTCTGGGGGGGCCGTGAACTTTTCCCATTGGATGTGTGGATCTGGAGGGATACGGAGGGGGGATGCTGTGGACTTTTCCCATTGGATGTGTGGATCTGGAGGGAGCCGGGGGGGCTCTGTGGGGCTGGGGGGGGCTCAGCCGAGGCCGGGAGCCGGAGGAAGCGTGTGCTCAGGTGCAGGCACGTTCATCCCGAGCCACAGCATCTCCCATTAATGAAGCACTTCATCACAGCTCCGTGCCAGGGGGGGCACCCAATTCCAGGTGATAAATTCCCGGCGACGGCCCTCGCTCGCTCGCAGCAGCCGTGATTCTCCTTCATCTTGAATAATATTTTTGGAGCGGTTGTAAAATAACCCAACGCAGCAGCTGCCAGCGGAGCCGCGGGCTCCAAACCTCCCACCCCCG
>NW_015379263.1:262348-265468 GCF_001522545.3 Parus major | reverse complement strand
GCGGATGCCGAGCGGGTGTGGCCGTGGCTTGTGCGGCTCGGTGAGAGCGCAGGGAGGTGCAGCTGAGCCCCCCAAAACCTCGGGGTGTCCCCCAGGCTGCTCCCTTGGAAATCTGATTTTTGTGGTCGTGGTCCCTCTTGTGCCACTCAGATCTCTTAAGTCCTTCCCTGGGTCTCTGAATTTTGAGGTGAGGATACCCCCAGACCCTTGGGTACCATCCTGGATCCCTGATTTTGTAGTGAAAGTCTACCCAGGCCCTCCCCTGAACTCCTGGATTTTGGGGTGAGGCTCCCACCCAGATTCCTGTGTGCCCCACCTCAGACAGTTGGGTTCTCCTGGACCCCTGAATTTTGGGGTAAGGGTCATCCCCAGACCCCTGCCCCCACCTTAAGACGCCTGAGTCCCTCCCAGACCGCTGAATTTCAGGGGGAGCGGTGATTTCCAGACCTCTGAGTCCCCTCCGGAGCCCTAAATTAAGGGGGGGGAGGATCCCTTCCCGGACCCCCGGCTCCCCCAGATGGGTTCCCATGTGCTGAACGGGCAGAGCTCCCTGGTGTGGGTGGTGGAGCTGCCCAGATGTGCACACCTGTACACACATGTTCCCACATGTTCACACATCCTGGGCTGCTGTGATTCCTTCCTTTCTGGGAAGGATTTGAGTGTTCTTCCCCCAAAATGCTGACCCCCAGCTCCACGTGTGCCAGGCTGGGGAGGATTTGAGTGTTCTTCCCCCAAAATGCTGACCCCACTTGTGCCAGGCTGGAGGAGAAGCTCCGGTGGCACCTCCGTGCTGGTGGTTGTGGTGTCACCCTCGGGGGGCTGGAGCCCACCTTGGAGCCCCCCCAGTTCCCCATCACGGCTGCTCCCGAGGGCTCCTGGCACCCCCCGGAACAGGAAAACACCGCACGGAATTAAACTCTTAATTACAGTCATTAATGAGCGTGGAGGCAGCTGGGCTCGGCGGGCAGGGAATCCCGCAGCATCCCAGGGGAAATCCTGCAGGGAATGGGGGGTGCAGGGTGTCCCAAATTGGAGCTGGGGCGACAGCACCGGGGCTCCCCAAACCCTCCGGGTCAGCGATCCAGCCCTTCCAGGGTGTTCCTGTGCTGTGCACACACCCCATGGATCCCTCTCGTACCCCCCCGTGCCCCCCTGGGCAGAGGAAGGTGATGAAGGACGCGCGGGCAGTGCCCAGGGCAGGATGCTCCGTCTCGGGGAGTGGCGCTTAATCAATCACATTAAATCTCTAATTATATCACCCGGGGCCTTGGATGCGCCTCAGCCTTCTCTCGTGTCCGGGGTCTCCCGAGAAATTCCTCCCCTTTGTCCCTTAGCTGGAAGCGGAAAGGGTGGGCGGCACCGTGGTGGGGGGACCCCACGCATGGCTGGGAGGGGGGAGCACCTCTGGGGGGACTCCAAGGACCCCCAAAGTGGGGGTTCGGGGCTGTGCTGCCTCTCTCTGCTGCCATAGCATGACCCCCCACCCCCGCTGGGTCCCTGCTGCCCCTCTGGCCGCCCGCTCCATCCCTCTCGCCGTCCTTTGTTGGGTACTAATAGCCGGTTTCCATATGCACGGCAGCATCTGTTCCTGCCAGGGAGATTTGCATCGCTAAATGTAAATTGGGTGTTCTATCATTTATCATAAACGGGAGGGCGGGTGGGGTGGGGGGAGGCGAACCTCGGCCAAGTTGTCATCGGGAATCACACGGCTCATCCTTCGCCCCGGCACCAAAGCGCGGAGCCACCTGTGATGGGGCTGCGCGTGGAGGGACCGGGCTGGCCCCGCGTGGGGAGGGACGGCGAGGCCGTGTGGGGACATCGGGGGTCGCACCCAGCTCTCACCAGTCCCCCCAGATATCAGGGTCATCCCGGGGGAGGCTGGAAGGAGTGGAGGGCGCCGGGGTTCAGGATTTGGTTTCCAGTCTCCCTCTCCCTCCGCCCTGGCCGTGTCCCCGGGCCGGGATGTCCCGACCCGCCCCGTCCCTCCCAGCCCGGCCGCAGACGCCTCCCTCTCCTCCTGCCCACCCCTCCATCCTCGGCCGGACCTCGGAACCTCCGCCACCGCCGGACCGATCCCACCCTGGCCATGAAGGGTCCCCTGCGTGGAGGAATGTTCTCCCGGCATGTCAAACGGCACCCCGGAGTGAGTCACCCAGCCCCCCTTTCCTCCAGGGACCCCCGGTCGCCCCCTGCCCTCTCCCCCCGCTCCCAGGGACCCCGCGCAGCCCCCATCCCTCAGGCTTGTCCTTGCCCATCTCTCGCCACGTGCCCGGAGCCCCTGGGCTTCCTCACCTCTTTCTCCCTCCATCCCATCGTCCCACTCCCCATTCCTCCTGTTCCGTACCCTTCATCAGCCTCCTCTTCCTCCCACTTCCCAAAACTCTCCTCAGCTCCCAGTCCCTCGTTATTCCGGCTTCCCCTTCCCTCTCTCACAGTGCCCCGGGTGATTCAGGGGTTCCGAGGATCCCCATCCCTCCTTTACCAAGGAAAGGTGACACCACCCTGTGCTTCCCACCCCATTCCCTGCATCCAGCGCTGGAGAGGGGCCGGGCTCCTTCACCGAGCCCAGCTGGGACACCTCAACCCTCACCCACATCCGAGGGGACCTTCCCCGTGTCCCTCCCCACCCCCCACACCCATCTGGGGGCATCTTGGTCAGGGTGGATGGAAATGAAGCCCCCTCCCCACTCACCTCAGCAGCCCCAGATCTGTCCCTGACACCCCCCAAAATGTCAAGCTGGGGGGTTTGGGTAAAAAATGCCTCAAGCCCAGGGCTGGGCACTGCCAGGGGGGTGCCAGCACCGTGGGCACAGGGGGTTGGGACCCCCAGGTCCTGGGATGGGCAGCACAGGCCGAGGCTCCTGCGTGATCCTCACTGCAGAATGGGGAGTTTTGGGGTGTTTCTGTTCCTGCCATGGTTTCCCCAGCTGAGGAGCTGTGAGTGACTTGGGGGGCACAAAGAAGAGCCCAAACTGGAGGTGTAAAGGCATGGGGGGCCCAGAGTGTTTGTACAGCTGGGTTGCTGCTGGCAGAGGTTGTTGGGGCAATTTTTGTGGTGTTACCCACCCTGTGTGGTGTTATCCATCCATCCATCCATTCATCCATCATTCATCATCCATC
>NW_015379263.1:259256-262000 GCF_001522545.3 Parus major | reverse complement strand
TCCCTGTCCATCCATCCATCCATCATCCATCATCCATCATCCATCATCCATCATCCATCCATCCATCCATCCACCCATCCATCATCCATCCATCCATCATCCATCCATCATCCATCATCCATCCATCCATCTCTGTCCATCCATCCATCCCTGTCCATCATCCATCCATCCATCAATCATTCATCATCCATCCATCATCCATCATCCATTCATCCATCCATCCATCATCCATCATCCATCCATCTCTGTCCATCCATCCTTCCCTGTCCATCCATCCATCCATCATCCATCATCCATCATCCATCCATCATCCATCATCCATCCATCATCCATCATCCATCATCCATCCATCCATCATCCATCATCCATCCATCCATCCATCCACCCATCCATCCATCATCCATCCATCCATCATCCATCCATCATCCATCCATCCATCCATCCCTGTCCATCCATCCATCCCATGCCCTCAGCCGCGGTGTTGCTGGGCAGGTGTAGCCTCACTTTCCCCCAGCAATGTCTCCTCCTCGGCGGCGTGCCCGGCTGCCTGGCAGTGATGGATGTCCCAGGCTCACGATGCAGCACCGTGGCCGTGAGGCACAGCAGCTCTGGCAGGACCAGAACCTGCTGGCACGTCTCGGTGGGCACCGAGCGGGCACTGGGCAGAGCCTGGCACCGCTCCCCACTGCCCACGCACCCCGTGCCTGGGGGAAATCGGGCTCCACCGCTGGCACCTGCGGCTTGGCAGCCTCCTCCTGCCCCTAATTCTTCCCAGCCATTAATTACCCAGACGGTGTCGGCAGCAGATGGTGAGACGGCCCCGCTGCCCCGAATCCTCTCCAGCAGCCACAGCAATTCCCGGCGCTGCGGCGGCTTCTTGATTCGCCAGCGCTTGGGCAGCGGCTGCTGCCAGCTCCTGCCGGCACCCGGTGCCAAGGACCATCATCCGCTGATGGCCCTGACCTCCCGGATGGGCGCTGGCATCTGCCGGGCGCCCCGTCACTCCAGCCTGGCTTCCGCGGGGGCTGGGCCTTACTGGGAGCACTGGGAGAGGACTGCGGGGGGCCGGCGGGGAGCAAGGGCTGGGCAGGGGGACACATCTGTGTTCCCCCCCTTTCCGTGCATGGATGTGCTTGGCAGCGAGCAGATGGGCAGGACTGACCCTTTCCATCGTATTTCCCACTCGTGCCCCCCCTGCCCAGTGTCATCGCAGTGGGGAAACTGAGTCACGGAGCGGTGGGCGTTCGCTTCGGGGGCAGTTCCTCCGCGCTGAGGCTGCCGAGCAGAGCTGCGAGCGGAGCCAGGTGCTCGGCGCGGATCCATCGGCACCGCTCCCGTTAATGGGCAGGACGCGGCTCCCTCCAGGGGCACGGGCTGGCGCCGCTCTCATTTCTCTCCCCGCGTCCTCCCCGGCGCGGGGGCCGCCGCAATTTGGGGGAGGTCAAAGCCGCCTCGGCTCGGCTCCGATTGAGGCCGCGTCGCTCCGGGCACTGGGGGATTGGCAGCGAGAGCGGAGATGAGGAGATGGAGCCGCGCTGCGATGGGCGAGGAGCGGGGGGAGAGGGGAGCCGCTCGAAGGATGGATGTGGCGGGGCTGGGGTCACTGAGTGCCCCCCAGGAACTGCTCTGGACCCCCGGCTGCTCAGCCCCAGCGTGTCCCAGTTCATCCCAGTAACACGAACAGAGCCTCCTTGTCTCGTGTTCTGTCAGGAGATGGTGCAGGGGAGGGAGTGCAGAGCCTGGGGGGCTGTGGGGGACAGGGACCCTGTCCGGGGTCACAGCGTGGCTCGGGGACAAACCTTGCCCAGGGCCGAGTACCTCAGGGAGGAGCCACGAGTGGAGTCACTGGGAACACTGGGAATGCTGGAAATGGGGTGCTCAGCACCGAATCCTTCAGGAAAGAACCATGAGCTGAGGTTCCCCCTGACCAGGGGCACTGGGAACACCGGGAATGGGGTGCCCAAGACCAAATCCTCCAGGGAGGAGCCTGAAACTGAGGTTCAGCCCAGAGAGGGAGCACTGGGAATGCCGGGAATGGGGTCCCCAGGTCCTCAGCAGCACCAGCACTGGGCAGCCACAGGCAAAGGGAAGCGATTTCTCATTCCAAATCCAATTCCTCTCCAACACGAGCCGATTTTTCTCTCCCTCTTTTAATTCAGTCACTCAAGCTGACAGCTACACTGTGTACCGCAGCCCGGCTACAGGATTGCTCTGCCATATTCCCCCTGTAAATCTCCCGGCGTGTCAGCTCTCCCTTTCACTCTCCAGTCCGCCTGATAAATATTCATTTTATTGGGGTATTTTTCATTTCTCTCTCTCTCTCTCTCTCTCTCTGCAGCTCGTTCCCCTCATTGGCTTCATCAGCGTGGGCCTGGGCAGCGCAGTCCTGTACCTGCTGCGGCTGGCCCTGTACAGCCCAGATGTCAGGTAGGGCTTGAGGTGCCCTGGGCACCCCCAGACTCTCACCCCACACCCCCAGAGCTTGGGGGGACCAGCCCAGGTGTGGTTCCAGGTGCTGGAGTGTCCAGGCGCGCCTTCACAGTGAATGATGGGGGGAAAATGTGGGTGCAGAGGTGCTCAGAGGACAGGAGGGATGTTGGGGGGTTGTATCCCCTCTCCTTGGGTTGGGGGGATGGGAGAAGGGCCCCCCCAGTGCTCTTAGCCAGGTAAGAACTGGATGTGGCTGATGGGCAAGGGCGTGGGGAGAGTGGGACTGAGAGGAATGGGAAATGGTGGGATGGATG
>NW_015379263.1:250388-258220 GCF_001522545.3 Parus major | reverse complement strand
AAGGATGGATGGGCAGGACAGCTCCACATGCTGGGGTGACCAGGCTGTTTTTTCCAGATCCCCCACTGCCCTGCAGCTCGTTTGTAATTGTTTGCTCCGGGTAAAACCACCCGTGGAATTAATCTGGCACCAGATGAGCTCAGCCCCACAATTAGCAGATCCAGACACCTTGGCTTGGAGGGTGGGAGCGCAGGGAGGGGCGTTTGGGAGGGAAACCCAGCCCCCCACCCCCATCCCCCAAACACATGAACACCATTAAACAGCTCCAGGGGGGCTGTGATTGCAGCATGACCCCCCCTCCATCCCCTGACACACACAAACATCTTCCCAGATGGAAAATTCTGCTCTTGGCCAGCACCAGCGGATGGGCGACAGGAGAAGGGGGGGCAGCATGAGCTGCTCTCTCCAGGGACCCCATCCCACGGCTCCTCTGGCTCCTCTGGCCTCCCACAGCCCCTCCCGGGACAGGGGTGTGTCCTTGGGGAAGGCTTCAAGGAGAACTGGGGATGGTGATATTGGGGCTGGGGGCACGCTGGGGGTGGGGAGGGGTCTCTCCTCCGCTCCTTCCAGGTGCTGATGTCCCTGTCACCCCTCGCAGCTGGGACCGGAAGAATAACCCTGAACCCTGGAATAAGCTGAGCCCCACAGACCAGTATAAAGTGAGCACTGGGTGAACTGGGAGGGCTGGCAGCGTGGGGGGAAGGGGAGGCAGCCCCATTTAGGGCAGAACACTGAGTTTATTCCAGAAAGGGGAAAGGGGGGATCAGTCCTGGAGCCCCTCAAATCCTTGTGCTGGAATTTGGGGAAGGGGCACAGTGAGACACCAAGGCCAGGCTGCAGTGACACTGGAGAAGGCCACGACCCCCCCCTGACCTCCCTCCCTTCTCCAGTTTCTGGCAGTTTCCACTGACTACAAGAACCTCAAGAAGGACCGTCCCAGCTTCTGAGCCACCTCTGGGACGTGCTGCCGTGGAGGGGGAGACCCCTGTCCCAAGAAGGCCCCTGACAGCCCCCACCCCCAGGTCCCACTGCTTCCCCAGCACCCCCAAACCGCGTGGTTGTGTCCCACCCCCCCAAAAAACCACATCCCTGTGGGTGCCCCCGCGCCCCTCACCCTCGCCTGCATTAAACTCGTAGCACAGGAATAAATTATGGGGGGGGCGCAGCAAACTGGATTCTTTATGGTTTCCCAGAGCCATGAATGCAGATTTTATCACCCCCCCGGGAGGGCTGGAAGCAGGACAAGCCCTCGGGTGCTGTTTCCGCTCTCTCACGCTCCACCATCCCCTCCTGAGTCCCTCTGGAGAGGGGAAGAGCTGGGAGGGGTGGAGGGGTCACAGCCACACGTGTGAGCCGCGTCCTGGATGTGTCTGCAATACGTGACAGGGGGCAGGGTCCGGCTGGTGCCCATCTGGGCAGGAAGGGGGTGAGAATGGATGCCAGGCTATCCCTCCCCGCTGTACCCCACGTGTTCTGGGGCTCAGCATCACCCCCTGCCCTCAGAGCCCACGGGGGGGAAGCACCAGGATGGGGACACTGAGGCACGAGAGTCTCCTGGCACAGTGCTGAGGGGCTCCAGGGACCCGTCCCCAACATCCCTCTGTCCCCCAGCACAGCACCCACACACCTCCAGGCTCTGCCCCCGCTTTTATTAGCAAGCCCTCCCCATAGAAAAGTGCAAGATGAGGCTGGAACAAGCAGTGCCCCCCACCCCAAGCAGGGTCTGGGGGTTCTCTGTACCCTAACACTGAGAGCAGGGCGGGCGCGCCGCCCCCACCCTGGGGACGCAGCCCCCAAAGGTGATATCGAGGAAGAAGGGGAGGGGGAAAGGCAGAAGAGGGTGGGCCCCAGCCTCTCCTTGTCCCCCCCAGTGACCCCAGCCTGGCAGGAGGGGCGTGCCCCCCTCAGTGGTCGCTGAAGCCGGGCATGGGGAAGGCACGAGCGAAGGTCTCGACGCGCTGGCGAAGGTCGCTCAGGCGCCGCTGAGTCTCCGGGTCCTGCAGCAGGAAGGTCTTGAAGTCCTGGAGCTTACCTGGGGGTGGGGAGGAGCAGGTGAGGAGGGTGAGGATCCACGGCAGCCCCGTCCCTTCCCAGGCACCCACAGCAGGGCTGGCACCTCAAGGGGAGAGGGGCTGAGGGGCACCCAGGAAGGGGGAAATGAGGAGAGAAGGGTCTCCAACACTCACTGGTTTTGCTCTTGACGTCCAGGGCCAGGGCGATGCCCTCGTCAATGAACTCCACGACCTTCTGGAAATCCTCCTCGCGGAAGTGGCGGGAGGTCAGAGCAGGGGCACCTGGGGATGGAGCCCATCAGGGACAGAACCACTGTGGGGGCACCAGCCCCACAAGGAACTCCCTGAATCCCAGCCCCACACGGAGCTTCCTGAGTCCCAGCCCCACAAGGAGCTCCCTGAGTCCCAGCCCTCCAAGGAGCTCCCTGAATCCCAGCCCTCCAAGGAACTCCCTGAGTCCCAGCCCCACATGGAGCTCCCTGAATCCCAGCCCTCCAAGGAACTCCCTGAGTCCCAGCCCCACATGGAGCTCCCTCAATCCCAGCCCCACATGGAGCTCCCTCAATCCCAGCCCCACATGGAGCTCCCTGAGTCCCAGCCCCACATGGAGCTCCCTGAGTCCCAGCCCCACATGGAGCTCCCTGAGTCCCAGCCTCACAAGGAACTCCCTGAATCCCAGCCCCACAAGGAGCTCCCTGAGTCCCAGCCCCACATGGAGCTCCCTGAGTCCCAGCCCCACATGGAGCTTCCTGAGTCCCAGCTCCTCTCCACATCACCCCAAGTTCTGGTCCCCATGGGGTCCTGCCCCCTTTCCCAGCCAAAACAAGCTCTGAATTCCTCTTTTCCTCAGAGAAGAGTGAAACACAGTGGGGTTCTGTGGGGTGCAAACCTGGGGACTCCCACCCCAGGGATGGAGCCTTGCCAGGGCCCGTCCCTCACCGAGGCGCAGCCCCCCGGGTGTCAGCGCGCTCCTGTCCCCCGGGCACGTGTTCTTGTTGGCGGTGATGGACACGAGCTCCAGCACCCGCTCTGCCCTCGCCCCGTCGATGCCCTTGGGCCGCAGGTCCACCAGCACCAGGTGGTTGTCGGTGCCACCTGGGGAGCAAAGGACGAGGGTGAGGAACCCTGAGCACCCCCAGTCCCCTCTGCCGCCCCTTTCCTGCTCTGCAGTGCTGCCTCAGTTCCGCCTCACCCCCACTCCTCCTCCCACCCCCCGATCCTCCTCCACTGCCGCCCCGAGAGCGAGCGGAGCCGCTTGTCCCCACCCCGGCTCGCCCCTGCCCATCCCCAGCCGGAGCTTTACCTGACACCAGGGTGTACCCACGCTGCAGCAGCGCCTGTGCCATGGCCTTGGCGTTCCTCAGCACCTGCTGGCAGTACTCCCGGAAAGCCGGAGAGCCGGCCTGGGATGGGGGACACCCCATCAGCACAGGGGGGACAGCTCACCCCCC
The DNA here is from genome assembly GCF_001522545.3 of Parus major. Taxonomy (NCBI): domain Eukaryota; kingdom Metazoa; phylum Chordata; class Aves; order Passeriformes; family Paridae; genus Parus; species Parus major. The sequence goes on along the minus strand of NW_015379263.1, from coordinate 254,757 downwards.
GCCCCAAGCCCCCCACCCCGGCACAGACCTGTTTGAGGGCCACGGCCACGGCAGCGATGGCGTGGTTGTGGGGTCCCCCTTGCAGGGAGGGGAACACGGAGAAGTTGATCCTGTCCTCCAGGTCGTAGAGGGTCTCCTTGCCCGTCTTCTTATCCACGGAGCGCACGCCCTTGCGGTAGAAGATCAATCCCGACCTGGTGGCCAGAGACGCCGTCACCTCTCCCCCTCGGGGGCCACCACCCCCTGTGGGCTCCACAGACGCGTCCCCCGTGCCCGGGGGTCTCACCTGGCGCCGCGCAGGGTCTTGTGCGTGGTGCTGGTGACCACGTCCGCGTGCTCGAAGGGCGACGGGATGGCCTTGGCGGCCACCAGCCCGCTGATGTGTGCCATGTCCGCCAGCAGGTACGCCTTGACCTCCTCACACACCTGGGGACACCGCGGTCACCTGCTGGCCCTAGACCCCCGCTCCAGACCCCAGACCCCTCCCCTCGCACACCTGGGGACACCACGGTCACCTGCTGGCCCCGGACCCCCATCCCCAGACCCCTGCCCTCACACACCTGGGGACACCGCGGTCACCTGCTGGCCCTGGACCCCTCCCCACGCACACCTGGGGACACCGCGGTCACCTGCTGGCCCTGGACCCCCGCCCCAGACCCCAGACCCCTCCCCACGCACCCTCTTGATGCGGGCGTAGTCGATGAGCCGGGCGTAGGCGCTGGTGCCCGCGATGATGAGCCGGGGACGGAAGAGCCGCGCTGTCACCTCCAGCTGGGCGTAGTCGATCAGTCCTGTGGTGGGCTGGGAGGGACAGACAGACGGACAGGTCAGTCCAGGGACACACAGACAGGTCAGTCCAGGGACAGACGGACAGACAGACAGGTCAGTCCGGGGACAGATGGACAGGTCAGTCCAGAGACAGACGGACAGGTTAATCCAGGGACAGACGGACACACAGATTGGTCAATCCAGGGACAGACAGACACACAGATTGGTCAGTTAATCCAGGGACAGACAGACAGCTCGGTCAGTCATTCCAGGATGAATGTCCATGTCCAGATGGACAGACAGACAGGTCAGTGAGTTCAGAGAGAGACAGACAGCCCAGTCAGTCCAGGCACAGACAGACAGACAGATTGGTCAGTCAGTCCAAGGACAGACAGATTGGTCAGTCCAGGGACAGACAGACACACAGATTGGTCAGCCAGTCCAGGGACAGACAGACAGCTCGGTCAGTCATTCCAGGATGAATGTCCATGTCCAGATGGACAGACAGACAGCCCCATCAGCCAGACGGGCAGACAGATCATGGCCAGCTGTGAGGGATGGACACAGCCTGGTCAGTCAGCCCAGGGGCTGGTTGCAAGGGACAGACAGACAGACAGCCCAATCAGCCCAGGAACAGACAGACAAATAGAGCTTGGTCAGTCAGACAGCTGGACAGACAGCTCAGTCAGTCCAGCAAAGACAGATGGACAGACAGCCCCCTGGCCAGCTGTGAGGGATGGATGAACAGACAGAGCTCCATCAGTCAGCCCAGGGACAGACAGACAGAGCTCCATCAGTCAGCCCAGGGACAGACAGACAGAGCTCCATCAGTCGGCCTGGGGATGGACAGACAGACAGATCAGTCAGCCCCAGGGATGGCTGTGAGGGATGGACAGACAGGAGAGTTTGGTCAGTTAGTCATGGCCAGCCAGCTTGGTCATCCTGGGAAGGGACAAATGGACGGACAGACAGACAGCTTGTGGAGGAACCCCTCTGTCCCCTGCCCTGCTGAGCCCTGAGCATCTCCCTTGGCACCGGGATGTGCTGGGACACGGAGGGGAGGGAGGGCAGGGGTTTGGCAGAGCAGCTCGGACACCTTGGGGACACCTGGGGGACACCTCAGGGACACCTTGGGGACACCCTGGGGACACCTTGGGGACACCTCAGGGACACCTTGGGGACACCCTGGGGCTCATCCCTCACCCACACACCCTCCCTCTCCCCGGATCCTGCCCCCCAGCTCACATCAAGCTTGTAGGGCATCGACTCGAAGAAGATGGAGGTGGCCGAGATCCTCTTGACGTCGGTCATGTACCCGTGCGTGAGGCTGCGGGGAAGGCGCGGGGTGAGGCCGGGACCCCCGGGGGGCAGCGGGCCCCACGTTCCCCCCACAGCTCCCCACGTACTGGCCCCCATCGGGCAGGTCCAGCCCCATCAGGCGGTCGTGAGGCTGCAGCAGGGCCGTGTAGGCGGCGAAGTTGGCCGGGGAGCCCGAGTAGGGCTGGACGTTGACGCCCCAGCGCGCCGGGTCCAGGTCGAACGCTTCCAGCGCCCGCCGCTCGCACAGCAGCTCGATCTGATCCACCACCTCGGCTCCCCCGTAGTACCTGGGGACACGGGACGGGGTCACCAGGGGCTCCCCGCTGCCGTCCCCCCATGGGAGACGTGGTGCACAGGGCAGCTCCCACTGCAGCACACGGGGCTCTCCTGGATGTTTCCAGCAGCTGAATCCCAGCTGAACCCCCCAGAGCCCCCCAGCCCACTCCCCACTTTACCTCTTCCCAGGATACCCCTCCGAGTATTTGTTGTTGAGGCAGGAGCCCAGGGCTTCCAGAGCTGCCCGGCTGCAGAAATTCTGGGGGGAAAAGGTGGATGGGAATCGGAACAGCCCAACCCCCCTAAGCAGGGGCTCCCCCCAGGCCCGACCCCTGCCCGCGCCCCCCGGCCCCTCACCTCAGAGGCGATGAGCTCCAGCCCCCGGCACTGCCGATCCTTCTCCTTCTGCACCAGGCTCCACATTTCAGGGTCGCTCTCGGCCAGGCTCTCCTGCCCCGTCCAGCCAGGGACGTGCCCGGGGGCGGCGGCGGCAGCGGGGCCGTGCTGTGCCCGCCGGCTGCCGCTGCCCACCCGGCCCCCCCATCGCTGCAGGGTCTGCAAAGACGGGGGGGACACGCTGGGACCCCTGGAGCCCCTCTAGCCCGCCCCAGGACCTGCAGGTGACGGTGGCAGGCACGACACCCCCATGTTCTGTCTCCAGCCACTGGTGTCACCCCACCAGGTGGGGGCATGGGGACCCCAAAGACCCCCACAGGGCACATGGAGACTCCTCCATGGTCCCCATAAAGCACATGGGGACCCCCCAAGCTCCACACAGGGCACACGGGGAACCCCCAAGCTCCACACAGGGCACATGGGGACACCTCCAAGGTTCCCACAGGGCACAAGGGGACCCCCAAGACACATGGCTACCCCCCAAAGCTCTCCACAGGGTATCTGGGGACCCCACAAGCCACATGGGGATCTTCCCAAGACCCCCACAGGGTACACGAAGACCCCTTCAAAGTCCCCACAAGGCACACAAGGACGCCCGAAGACACTTGGGGAGCCTCCAGTGCCCCATAAGGCACAGGGGGATCCCCCAGGCTCAGGTGCACAGCTGGATTTTCACCGCTGGGACCCCCCCCATATACGTGCAGCTGCCGGGGGGGGAGTGGCTGTGGGGGGACACCCGTGCACAAACAGGGGGGGCCCCAGCGCCCCCCTCACTCCCGTGCTGGGTGATGTAACCGGCAGCGCCCCATTGCATCACCCGCGGGGCCGCGGGCACCGGGCAGGGGCCAAGGCCGGTGGCGGCGGCTGTCCCGGCCCCGGGGACTTTGGGACGGACGCAAAGTCCGCGGGGTGGGGAGCGGGGGGAGCCGGGCCGGGGTGGGGGACACACCACACCGGGATGGGGGTCCCGGTGCTCAGCCGGGGGCCAGGAGGAGAAGCGGGATGGAGTTGAGACCCCCGGGGGCGATGGAGGTTGGAGGAAGAGGTGCACGGGGGGGCACCGGGACACCGGGACACCCCCAACCCCCGCCAGCAAGGACCGGGAGCTCCCATTGGGGACCGGGAGATCCCACCGGGGACCGGGACATGCCGGGGACCGACTGCCCTGGGAACACCGGGGGCTGCAGCACACTGTGGGCACCGGGACCCCTACGAGCACCGAAAGCCCCTCGGGGACCGGGACCCCTCTGGGCTCCGGGACACCCCCTCCGGGCACCGGGGCCCCAGTGGGTGTCCCCCGGGGTACCTGGCCTGTCCCCCGGGCACCGGGACCCCCGTGAGCACCGGGAGACACCAAGGGCCGGAGCGCCCGGAGCGCACCGGGGGATGCGGGAACCGGGGATCCTTACCGGGGATCCCTACCGGGGACCGGGGACCACCCCCCGGGCACCGGGCCCCTCTCCCAGCCCCGAGGCTCACCCTGCCCAGGCGGAGCGGCCACATCTCGGTCCGCGCTGCACGTGGGTCCCAGCCGGGTCCCGGCCCCGGTCCCGGTCCCGGTCCCGGCCCCCGCCTGGCCCCGCCCCCACGCGCGCGCTGCCGGGAGGGC
>NW_015379263.1:246925-248564 GCF_001522545.3 Parus major | reverse complement strand
GGTCTCAGTGGGTGAGGGGACCCCCAGGAACGGGTGTACCCCAGAATGGGGGGCTGCAGTGATGGGGTCTCAGTGGGTGAGGGGACCCCCAGGAATGGGTGTACCCCAGTGATGGGTCTCAGGACCCCCAGCACTGGCTCTGCCCCAGTGATGGGATGTCACTAGGGGGGAACTGGGACCCCCAGCACGGGCTCTGCCCCACTATGGGGTACTCAGTGATGGGGTCTCAGTGAGTGGGTGGGACCCCCAGAACTGGGTGTACCCCACTGTGGCACAGGGATGCTGCAGGGATGGGATGTCATTGGGTGGGGTCCAGGACCCCCAGCACCGGCTGTCCCCCAACCCAGCACGGAGATGCTCCAGTGATGAAGAGGGAGCCGGTGTGGGGGTGACAGAAGCCCCCAAGTGACAACGGGGTGCTGCAACCCCCCCGTTCCCCCACCCATCCCCTGCTCCGCTGCCATCAGCCGAAGTAGGGATTGTCGTGCTGGAAGTTGTAGTCGGGACAGACCTTCTGCACCAGCTTGTAGTCGATGCTGAGGAAGGAGATGAAGATGCAGATGACCTTGAAGGGCTTGGCGCAGAGCCAGGCCGCGTGGCTCTGCGTGTGCTCGGTGAAGCACACCTTGGACGGGTCGTACAGGCACGGTTTGTTCTTCCGAGCCCGGTTCGTCTTCTCGTACTCCACGTGGCAATTGAGCGCCTTGGCCGGGCGCCCCTCGGGGAGGGTGCTCTGCTGGGGAGGGGGCGGTGGTCGCGGCAGTGCTGGGGGGCCGGGGACCAACACCTCGAAACCCACCGCCTTGGAGGGGGGCACGATGCTGACCGAGACGTTGCCCAGGCTGGAGGAATTGTGTCGGAAGTAAACGCTGAAGGTGCCGTTGATGTGATCGACGATTTTCCCCGTCACCAGGAGGCTGAACTTGAGCGTTTTGATGTTGAAGTAGAAGTCGCCCCAACCAAAAATCTTCTTGGTGCGGCTCGATTTGAGGATGGGCTTGCGGTGGGCGCGGGGGCTCAGCAGCTCCCCGGCCGTCTGGTTCTTCTGCCAGTCCCAGGGGCTCCGTCCGGTGCCCGCCGGTGTCCCCGCGCCCCGGGGCGGCTCTGCCGGAATGAGCCGCCCGGGGTCGAGCACCGGGGGCTTCAGGGTGCCGTAGGGGACATCCTTGAGGAGGCCGGAGGTGCCCATCTCCAGGTACCCCAAGGTCTTGGCGACGTGACCGCCAGCACACACCGTCTGCGGGAGAGAGGGCAGAGAGCTGTGTCTGTGCCCTTCCTCATCCCTCTGCCTGCATCTTCCCGCCTGCACCCTCCTCATCCTCCTGCCTCAACCCTCCTCATCCTCCTTCCTGCATCCTCCTTCCTGCACCTTCCTCATCCTCCTTCCTGCACCCTCCTCATCCTCCTTCCTGCACCCTCCTCATCCTCCTTCCTGCACCCTCCTCATCCTCCTTCCTGCATCCTCCTCATCCTCCTTCCTGCATCCTCCTTCCTGCACCCTCCTCATCCTCCTGCCTCAACCCTCCTCATCATCCTGCCTGCATCCTCCTCATCCTCCTTCCTGCACCCTCCTCATCCTCCTTCCTGCACCCTCCTCATCCTCCTTCCTGCACCCTCCTCATCCTCCTTCCTGCACCCT
>NW_015379263.1:243693-246790 GCF_001522545.3 Parus major | reverse complement strand
TCATCCTCCTTCCTGCACCCTCCTCATCCTCCTTCCTGCACCCTCCTCATCCTCCCGCCTGCACCCTCCTCATCCTCCTTCCTGCACCCTCCTCATCCTCCTTCCTGCACCCTCCTCATCCTCTACCTAGTCCCCCCTCCTCATCCTCCTGCCTGCACCAGCCGGGTCGGGACCAGCCCCTTCCCAAGGCTCCCCCAGTCACTGGGATGGACACCAGTGAGCAGAGCCAGCTGCCAGCCCTAGCCTGGGACCCCAACTCTGACGTGTCCCCTGTCCCTCATCCCCCTGCCCACCTGCCCCCTGCGCCCCCATCCCTCATCCTACGGCTCCCGGGGTGCCCTCTGTGCCCTCCTGCCCTGCCAGCTGCTCCGGCACGCGGGATGCTGCTCCAGCAGCCCCGGCCTCGTCAATCACTGTCGCCCTGAGCTGGCAGGTGCTTGGCTGCTCCGGCAATTTCTGCTCTGGATGACCTGGATCCCGGGGGGAACGAGGGAGGGGGAGTGGGGCAGCAGAGGCTCCAGCTGGAGGGGCTGGGGGGAGCGTGGGGGGCTGTGCTCTCATGGGAAGCTGAGGCAGGCCCAGGGAACGGCTCCTGTCATTTCTGGGGGCTCATCCTGGCATCACTCACCCTACAGAACGGCTTGATGCCATTTCCTGCTTGGGAATGATCCCCATGGGGAATGACGGGGGTCCCTTGAGCCCCCTCAGAGAGGGGTGAGCCCCCCATGCCCCCTCCCCCATGGCCGGGCAGGTCTCAGTGCAGGGTGTCCCTGCACTGGGAGATGGAGCAGCACCATGGGGGGAGCCCAGCCAGGGACCCCCACACTCTGCTGAGCCAGGGGCTCCATCTGATCCATCCCTGGATCCCCCAGAGCTGTGCCGGGCTGAGCTCCTAAATCTGCTCTGCTTGTGCTGCACCCGAGAGAGGAACCCTGGGCAGGGCACGCAGCCCCTCCGTACCCGTGGGAAAGGGACTTGGGGTGTTTCAGCCCCATCATGGGGGGCCAGGGTGTGCAGTGCAGAGCTGCAGCTCAGCACCCACCCCTGCAGCCCCCAGCCCGGCCAGCCCCCCGCTCCCCCCGGCTCTTTCCGAGCGCGGCTGCTGCCTTCGCCCTTATCTATATTTCAACGCAGCTTCAAAGCCGGGCGCCTTCGCCAGCCGGAGAGGGGGGGGCAGGACCGGGATGAGATAACGAGGGGAGCGGGGCACCCCCCAGCTGAGAGAGCTGCATTTTTGGGAGAGGGGTGGTGTCTGCATCCCAGCTCTGCTCCGTCTCTCCATCCATCAAACCTGGGACCCCTCACACTGCGCTCTGGGGAAGCTGAGGGGCACCAGTGACCCCTCGGCTGGGAGCCCCCCCAAATCCTTCTGCACCCACGGCGAGGGGCTGGGGGCTGCAGCCCGTGGGGAACACGCACAGCAGCGCATCCTGCTGAGCCCCCACCAGCGGGAAGGATTTCTGGAGGTTTCCGAGCTCTGCGCTGGATTTCCATCTCAGCCAGGGCTGGGAGCCAAGGCCGGTCCCCAGCAGTGCCGCAGGTGCCTGTGCCCTCCTCCCCTGCCTCAGTTTCCCTTCCCGATCCCCCCACGCCGTGATCCCGTGCAGGGATGAGGGGGCTGTGATGTGATCGGATTGGAGCAGGCTGTGATGGGAATCGCGGGAGGGACAGGGAAGGGACAGGGATGGGCAGGCGGTGGGGAGGGGACACAGTGGGAGCAGATGGGGACAGAGACTGGCAGCGCCCGCTGTGCCCTTGGGGGCTGCGGATCCAGGCTGGTGCGGGACAGAGCCCGGGGCTGGGGGGCACAGGCCGGGCACGGACAGAGCAAACATCCCCCATCCCTGCAGGAACAGAGGTGCCCCAGCCCCCGCGGGCAAGGGGCCAGATTGGCAGCCCCCCAACCCTTCCAGTCCCTCGGCAGGAGCTGCTGGGGGAGCGAGGGATGAAAGGGAATTGCAGAGCAGGGCAGCGGCTGCGATGCAGCCAAGGGCGATCGATTGCGGCACCAGCGCAGCCCCGGAGCTCGGGGGTCCCTCTCTGCCCGCAGCCCCCGCTGAGCCCAGGCCGGCCGGGGGGCTCGGAGCCTGCGGGCTCGGGATGAGCCAGGGAAGCTTCAACCACGCCAGAGCCGAGGGGAGCCAAGGTCACCCCCCTGCGCCCTGGCAGCGCTGTCGGCATTCAGGGCAGGTCCCGTACACCTCGCGTTAAATATTAATGCTCCCGCTGTGCCGTCGGGGTGCAGCCGCACGCACCTGCCCCTGAACCTCCGCGACATGCGGTGGGGGTCCCAGTGCCGGCCCCCTCCCACCCTGCTCTCCCCAGGAGCTGCGGGCAGTGCCGGGCAGGGCCGTGCCTGGCTCTGTGCTGTGAGGGGCTCTGTTACAGCGCACAGGATACCGAGATGGTTGTTTGTCACACGCACTGCTGTATCTACACATCCCTGCTGCTCCCCTCCTCGTCCTCTTGCCTGTGACCCCCTCCTCATCCCCTTCTTGTGCTCCTCCTCATCCTCATCATGATCCCCGTGGTGTCATTCCATGGTTTAGCTGCTCTCAAGCCCCTCGTGTGCCCTTCTGTGCCCGTGTGGGGCTGCCGTGAGGCCACAGACACCGTGTGCCACCCCCCGCGAGCACACGGAGCCAGGCAAGGATGCGGGAAGGGCTTGAGGCAGCTGCAGAGGGACCTGGAAGGCTCTCGGTGCCGGCATCAATTTGGTTTGTCAGGCCCGGCGGTGATGGCCACTCACATCCCATTTGCTGCTGGGGCCAAGCGCCGTCAGCTGCTCCCCCGAGACCCTCGGTCACCTTGGTGGAGGGGAGCGGAGCAGTGGGGGGGTCCTGGCTGCCCCGGTGTGGGCAGGGATGGGCTCCAGCACCCCGAGAGTGGGGCTGGGAGCGATGGGGTACGGGCTCAAGGCAGAGCAGCCCTGCCAGCACTGGGTGGGGGAGCAGAGCACCCCACAGCAGCCCCCAACAAAGGCCTCATCTCCACCAGCAGCCTGTCCCAGGCTTGTCCCCATCTCTGCTGCCAACCTGCTTCAATTCCTGAGGCCAGCCTGTTCCTGTCCCCATGGCCAGTCTGTCTCCATGCCCAC
>NW_015379263.1:241830-243272 GCF_001522545.3 Parus major | reverse complement strand
CCCCTTTCCCATCCTGTCCCCATTCCCTGTCCCTATCCCCTTTACCCATCCTGTCCCCATTCCCTGTCCCTATCCCCTTTCCCATCCTGTCCCCACACCTTGGCGGGGTCCCCAGTCAGCACGGACACTGCTCCCCTGCTCGGGGGTCTCCTGCTCTCCCCATGGGCGCAGAGTCAACCCAGCCTCTCCCCTGTCACCCCGACGCCTTCGTTAGCACGAGGAGATTAATTGGAGGTGGTGAGCGACAATCCCCGCGGGCCCGCTCCCCCCGGCACGCGCAGCCCGGGGCGCCGTGGCATTTCCAAAGGTTAGCAGCAAACAAGGTGCCTCTGACAGCTCCCATTTATCTCCCGGCGCCGCGCGGGTGCTAATGCGGTACCGGGAGGGACCCGGCGTGCCCAGGCGTGTCCGAGCGGCTGCGCGTGGGAGAGAGAGCACGGACAGCTCCGGAGCGGCTCTTCCTGAGCCTCCGGGTGAGCGTGTGTGCCCGTGGGTGCTGCGGGTGTGAGCCCGTGGGTGCCGCGGGTGTGAGCCCATGGGTGCCATGGGTGTGAGCCCATGGGTGCCGCAGGTGTGAGCCCATGGGTGCTGCGGGTGTGAGCCCATGGGTGCCATGGGTGTGAGCCCATGGGTGCGGGTGTGAGCCCATGGGTGCCATGGGTGTGAGCTCATGGGTGCCGCGGGTGTGAGCCCATGGGTGCCGCAGGTGTGAACCCACAGGTGCCGTGGGTGTGAGCTCATGGGTGCCATGGGTGTGAGCTCATGGGTGCCGCGGGTGTGAGCCCATGGGTGCCGTGGGTGTGAGCTCATGGGTGCGGGTGTGCGCCCATGGGTGCCGCAGGTGTGAGCCCATGGGTGCCGCGGGTGTGAGCTCATGGGTGCAGCGGGTGTGAATCCATGGGTGCCGCGGGTGTGAGCCCATGGGTGCCGCGGGTGTGAGCCCATGGGTGCCGCGGGTGTGAGCCCATGGGTGCGGGTGTGAGCCCGTGGGTGCCGCGGGTGTGAATCCATGGGTGCCACGGGTGTGAATCCATGGGTGCCGCGGGTGTGAGCCCGTGGGTGCCGCAGGTGTGAGCCCATGGGTGCCGCGGGTGTGAGCCCATGGGTGCCGCGGGTGTGAGCTCATGGGTGCTGCGGGTGTGAGCCCATGGGTGGCGCGGGTGTGAACCCATGGGTGCCATGGGTGTGAGCCCATGGGTGCCGCGAGTGTGAGCCCATGGGTGCCGCAGGTGTGAACCCACAGGTGCCGCGGGTGTGCGCCCATGGGTGCAGGTGTGCGCCCATGGGTGCCGCAGGTGTGAGCCCATGGGTGTTGCAGGTGTGAGCCCATGGGTGCCACAGGTGTGCACCCATGGGTGCAGCGGGGTGAGCCCAAGGAGTGCAGAACGCCAGCGGCTGCTCTGGAGCACAGGCACTGCTGCACACACGGCTGGGTGTGCACA
>NW_015379263.1:237799-239833 GCF_001522545.3 Parus major | reverse complement strand
CCAGACCAGCAGGGGATGTCCCCATTGCTGTCCCCATCCCCAGCAGACAGTTATGACCACACAGAGCTGCAAGTGACCGTCCTGGGCAGTGCTTGGTGCCAGGGCAAGGGGAAGCTGTGCTGCTGGGCACCCCTGGGCTGGGGGCACTGGGGAGGTGACACCTGGTCCCTCCCCGGGATGGCTGCAGTCGAGGATCAAGGCGAGGGATCAAGGGCAAAAGGATGGCAGAAGAGGTGACACGGAGGGACAAGTCAGGACACACCCATGCATGGCCACCGTGCCACGTGTGTAGTCACAGCGATGGCTGAATGGATCCTGCCTGGAGAGAGGCTCAGCAGGAACACCTCGAGGCTTCCTCAGTCCCTCCTCTGCCCCCTCGGTGCTGCTGAGACCACAACCCCTGACAGGGTGGTGGGCAGGTGACACCCCTGCACCATGATGGGCACCTCCAACACAGGGATGGGCACCTCCAGTACAGGGATGGGCACCTCCAACACAGGGATGGGCACCTCCAGTACAGGGATGGGCACCTCCAATACAGAGATGGGCACCTCCAGTGCAGGAATGGGCACCTCCAATACAGAGATGGGCACCTCCAGTACAGGGATGGGCACTCCCAGCACCAGGATAAGCACCCCCCACACAGGAAAGGGCACCCCAACATTGGGATGTGCATCCCCAACATTGGCCAGGCACCCCCAGCACCAGGAAGGGCACCCCAGCCCTGGGATGGGCATCCCCAGCATCAGGACAGGTGAATCTGGCACCAGCACCTCCTCAGCCAGAGGAGAGCCTGGATGAGCTCACCAAAGCCAAATCCACCAAATTCTCCAAATTCTCCAAATCCACCAAATCCACCAAATTCACCAAATCCACCAAATCCAACCAAATCCACCAAACCACCCACCAAAGGCACCATGGGCTCCTTGCAGCCGTGGTCCTGCTGAGGTCCCGCTCCCGACACCGATGTGCTGAGTGCCCGAGGGCCGGTGTCACCTCGAGCAGAGCCACGACCCACACGGGCCCGAGGGGATGGGCTTTGGATCAGCTGTGCCTTCACCCCCCAAACAGACACCTCGCTCCTCGCTGACAGAAAAAAATATGCAAATGCTGCAGCTTTATTAACGCGCTCGGCACGCGCTGGCTAATAAATATTTCATAGCCCGAGTAGGACTTTTTTTTCTCCCTCCTCCTTCTTTCTTTCGTTTTGGTTCCTTTTCCCTGTCACTCGTTTCCTGCCTTTTCTTTCCTCAGCCGTTGTTTTATTTATTTATTACTTTTAAGGGCTTCACCGTGAGGCAGGAGCTGGGAGGTGGCTGGGGGGGAGCCGGGGAAAAATGTACATCCCGAGTCTCTCCCCCCACGGGTGAAAAAGGAAAGTGCTGCTAAGAGCAAAGGAAAAAATATAATAGAAGGGAGGAGACGGCAGCAGGCAAAGGATTCGGGGCTTGTGTGACTCATTGGGCTGGAGGAGAAAAGGGAATGAATGGGAAAACAGGAGATAAACGGAGAGGGAGGGGGAGAGGGGTGCGGCGGGTGGGCAGCAGAGAGGGGACACGGGGGCGGCGGGGGACAGGGACATGTGGCTGTTGGGCATCTGTCACCCAGCAGCTCCCTGAGCCGAGCAGAGGCCAACAGGCCTGGAACCCCCTCGATCGGCTTGGGAGGGACCCAGCTCCTTGTGGGGGTCGCTGGGGCGGGGGCTCCTCCTGGCCACCCCCAGTCACGCTGTGCAGGACGTGGGGACACGGGCAGCTCTCGGGGATGGTGTGTGGGGACAGGGAAGCACAGCCGGCAGGGACGGCTTCCAGGTCACTCCCACATCTCCAGTGCCAGGGATGCCCCCCCAGGACGCTCCCCCTCCTCGACCCTGCCTCAGTTTCCCTCCAGCAGAACACGCTGCGGGGTTCTCTCTACCCCTCTCCCAGCTCTTCAGCAGTGACGGCAGAGAGGCAGCAGCTTCCCCCGAGTCCTCCCAAAAATAGGGGGACCCCGGGCCCTCAACAACACAGCCCCCACCTTCTGCCCGGCTGC
>NW_015379263.1:233062-236779 GCF_001522545.3 Parus major | reverse complement strand
AGCAGCAATCCAAGCGGCAGGAGAGGAAGCTTCATCTTTCCTGGGCCATTTACCTCCAGCGCCCGAGCGCGAAGGCTGAGCCAGGCACCGCGGCGAGGCTGGAGCTCGGCCAGGGCAGGGCTGGGGGGGCTCCAGCTGCGGGGTCTCAGCGCGGCGTCACCCCACGATTGGGCCACCGGCTGCGGGGACCTTGGCTCCCTGAGAGGAGGAGCTGTGGATGCAGAAAGGGTGGGCAAAGTCATTAATCCGGGAGCGTTAATTGGCAAGAGTGTGATTAGCGGTGGGGGCTCAGCTGGGGGCTGCAGGGGGGAGCGCCCGCCTTGCTCCCCATTCCGGCTCGGCCTCCTCTGCCGGTCCCCAGCGGAAAACTGGCAATTAAAAACGGGAGTGAGGGGAAAAAGCAATAAAACCGGACCCGGCTTGGAGCCAGAACGGCACCGGGAAGCGCGAGGGTGGGTGGGTCTGGCTGGGGGGCACCCCTGGGTGCCCCCCCCTTCCCCAGCCACTGCTCCCCTCCTCGGTGAGGCTGCGCCAGCAACGCTCCAGGCTCCAGCCTTATTGAATCTCCCAGCTTAGGGTGCAAAGGGCACCAGAGGGAAGAGTTATTAAAAAAAGGGAAATGAGTCGCTTGGAAACCTTCTTTCGGAATAACAGTGTGTGTTTGTTTGGCGATAGATTAGCTCAGCCATGCTGAGCACACAGCACCCGCCGCAACGGCGAGAGGCTCAGGGAGCCGCAGGAGCGGCACCGGGGGATGCACGGAGCCCATCCCGGCCCCGCGGGCACCGGCCCGGCCCCGAGCCGCTGCAGCCAGGCCCTGGAGCACCCCCAGGGACCCCCGGGCAGATGGGGCTGCAGGGCAGCAGCACCACCCGAACCTCATATCCTCTGCTCTGGCCCCAAATGTGGTGCAAACCCCCGAGCCGCGAACCGGGTAAATCCCCCCTAAAAACGGGAGCTGGGAAGGTGGGACTGGGGTGTCCTTGCATGGAAAGGGCTGGCAGCATCTGCTAGGAGCAAAGCCATCTGTCAGCCAGCAGCCCAGGAGACAGCTCCCGGGTGACAGCAAGGCGAAGGAAGGGACAAAGTGGATGAGTTTGGCATCCCGGGCCATCGAGCTCCGGCTGGCGTGGCCACCGGCAGAGCAAGGCAGGATTTTCCTGCGAAGGGTTAATCCAAGCAGGAAAACCTGCCAGCAGCACTCAGGTGCTTCACAGACAGCCGCTGTCTCACCTGCCTGTGCCAGAAAGGAGGGAAACCGAGGCACGGGCGCAGGGAATGGGGGGCGGCGGGCACATTCTGGCGAGGGCAGCAGGGGTGGAGCAGGGTGAGGAAGGACACCACTGTCCCCGTCCTGGTCCTGCTGTGGCACTCAGCCATCCCATCGTGGCTTCATCGCGGTGTTCCTGCCTGTTCCAGCCTGTTCCTGCCCAATCCAGGGCCAGCATCACCCATCCCCTCCATTGCTGAACCTCGCTCAGAACCGGGGGGGTCACCCCATCACCAGGGCACGGGGTACACAGCGCCCAGGGTGGCATCTGCCTCCCAGGAACCCCAGGGGATGGCGAGAGAATCGCCCTTTCTCCACCCAGCTGGGCCCAGCCGAGGCTCCTGGGTGCTCCTGGGGGACTGGCTGGGACCCTCAGCAGCGGGGAACCAGGTTAGCCCCACCCGGAGGGACCCCCAAGATTTAATGCTCAATGAACAGAAAATAATGGAATGCATAAAAATAACGCAGGAGTCTGGGAAGGGCTGGGGAGGGGGGTGTCGATTGCAATCAGAGGTGGGCTCGTCCTCCTGCCTGTGCCAGCACTGCCAGCACAGCAAAGCCCGGGAAGCAGCAGCCACCAAGGGTGGGGGGCCGGGGAGGGGTGGTCTGCACCCCCACAGTGGGAACAGGCACCCGCTGGGCTGGGAGAGTTTGTCCATCCCAGTAGGGCTCGATCCCAAGGCACCAGTGTCACCCAGCAGGCACCGACAGCACGGGGGGGACACCCCGGGGGTCCCACACGCCGGGGGTCCCTCGCTCCTGCACGGGGACGAGGTTGTCACTGCTACCCTGGGGGTGCAGCCCCAGCTGGCCCTTCCCCCAGTGCTCCCAGTACAGCCCTGATGCGGCACTGGGAGCCCCAGTCCAAGGGGTCCGCTGGAGCCGGGGGGAAGGCAGTGGGACCCCCCCACACCCATCCATCCATCTGCCTCCTGATCCCCAAAAGAAACGGGGAAAGTTTCTCCCCATCAGGCCCAAAGAGCCGAGGGGCAGGAATAGCTCCATTACCCTGCCCTGGCACCCGGTGGTCCCACGGCTGGGCAGACCCCAGCCCCTCCCGGAGCCCTGGGAGGGAGGGAGGGAGAGTCCTGGACCGCAGAGGGGTCGAGGCTCAGGGATCTCCTGGGGTTATCCCCGTGCAGGAGGCTCCTGCACCCTCATTCCCACCCCACGTTCCAGGCCATGTCCGTGCCCCCCAGCTTTGAGCCCCCCGTGCCCCCCCTCAGCACCGCCGCCTGCGTGGGCTGGGGGTGGGGGCTGGGGGGGCCAGGGCAGCGCCCTGCTCCGGATTTCATCAAAACAAACCCATTTGTCTTGAAGCAGCTCCAGCACCGACAGATGCTCTGCAATGGATGGACACGGGGAGGGGGGGTCACGCCGAGCCACCCCCACACGCGGGCACAGCTCTCCCCCTCCCCACGCAGGGAGCAGCGCGCCAGGGAGAGACAAGTTGAGGGAGCCTTTGCCTTGGGGGGGTCGGGTGGTGCAGGGGGGGGTGGGGGGGGTCCCTGATGTGCATCCAATTCCCGAGAGGGAATTGACTCGTTTGATTTTATTCATGAAACACAGAAAGTAAAAATGGAGTGTCAGGAAATCAGATCCGCTGGGTGATGAGCCCGGCCCCCCCGGCTGGGCTGGGGGGGCTCCATCCCTCCCTCCTGACCACCACAGCGCTGGATGCAGCTGTAGCCCCCCGAGGGGCTCCAAGAGGAGGTGGCGAAGGGGGGACACGCGGGGGGTGAGTGGCCTTGGGAAGCTTTAAGTATCTGGGACTGGGGGACATGGTGGGGGGGTCTCTGCAGGCGGGGGGGTCTCTGCGGCTGCAGCCGCTCCTCAGCTTCCACACAGACCGAGGGGGGGAACAGGCAAAGCACCCCCGCCCCCCAGGCCCGTCCCGGGGGTCGAGACCCCGGTGCGTCCTCCCCACGGCCGGGGGGCACTGGGTGGGATGGGAATGGGGTGGGTGGGAGAACCCCCCGGCAGGGCTGAGCCCCCCCGTGCAGGGGCTGAGGCCGAACGGAGTCGGGACAGGAATGAGGCGTCGCCCCCGCAGGTGGTTTTGGGGTTCACGCCCTTGGCGGAACCAGGGGACAGCTGGGCCCCCTCAGTCCTGCCTGGGGACCCCCCCTCGCTCCCCGACACGGTGGGGAAGTCACCCCGCTCCCCCTCCCCAGGTGAGCGGGACAAGGCTTCCCCCGACCCCCCCGCGGAGCCCTCGGGCAGAGGGTCCGAGCCACCCACGCGTGGCCGCCCCCACTCGCGCGGCTCCGTCTCGCTGCCCCCCCCGCACCTGCCAGACGGCGCCTCCCGCGCTCTGCAGCCGGGGGTGGGGGGAGAAACCGGGGGGGCTTCACCGGCGACGGGACCCCCCGAGGCTCCCCCCGACACCACAACTCGGCCCGAGCTCCGGGACAGCCCCGTGTCCCTCCAACTTGGGGGGGCGGGGG
>NW_015379263.1:229812-232442 GCF_001522545.3 Parus major | reverse complement strand
GGGGCGCCAGGACCCCGCACCGGCCCCGTGCGCACCGGCGGCTCCGCCACAGACCGGGGTGAGGGACGCGGGGAGAGCCCCGCTCCTCGGGGTACCCCCGATCCCGCTCCCCCGCTTCCCCCGCATCTCGGGGTGCCCCCGGTCCTTCCCCCCGCTCCTCCTTCAGCATCCCGCGGTGCCCCCGATCCTGCCCCCGCCTTCTCCATCACCCCGAGGTGTCCCTGGTCCTACCCCCCCACAGCTTCCCTCCCACCCCGGGGTGTCCCCAGCTGTGCCCCCCGCTCTTCTCCATCACCTCGGGGTGCCTCTGGTCCCGCCCCAGTTCTTCCCCAGCAGCGAGGGTTCTCCCGGTCTTGCCTCCCCATTTCCTGGAGACCCCCGGAGCCCGGGATATCCCGGTCCTGCCCCTCTCTCCCGGAGACCCGGCATCCCCCCGACCCGGTCCTGGCCCCCGATCCTCCAGCATCCCGGGGTGCCCCCCTCCTGCCCCATCTTCCCGCTCCCCCGGATGCTCCCGGACTTGTCCCACTCTCCCCGGCCCCCCCGGGACGTTCCCGGTCCTGCAACCCCCCCGTCCCATCTCCCGGAGACCCCAGACCCGGTGGAGGCACAGGGGGGACACCGACAGTGCTGCCCTTCCAGGGGAGGGCAGAGGGTCCCCCACCCTGGACCCCCCAAAACTTCAGCAGGAAGGGACGGGGGAGACCCTACGGAGCGTCCCTGGGGGGGACCCCATGCCCTGCCCCACCCGAGGGGTCCTCTTGTCCTGCGACCCCCGCCCGCGTCAGGCTGGACACGCCACCTGCGTCACCTGCACGGACACGTGTGTGCACATGGACACGCGTGTGCTCAGCCCCCGGCGCGGTGCCGGGCCCCTCTCCCACCCCCCGAGGGGTTCTCACCCCCCCACGAGGGGTTTTCACCACCCTTCACAGCCCCCTCCACACCCCATCCATTTATCATTATTCCTATTATTGCTGTTATTACTGTGATTATCCCGAGAAGCTGCCGGCGGGGACTTGGAACCGGCGGGGCTGGGGACATTCGGGGGGGTCCTGGGGGCACTCGGGGGGCCTGGGGGCACTCGGGGGTGGTGGGGGCACGCGGGGTGGGCACTGCAGAACCGCGCGGACATGCGGAGACGGAATGATAAAAGGTAACGGAGAAATGGGAAAAGGGAAGGGAGAGGGCGAGGAATGAGGAAGACGGATCCGGGGGAGAGAGAGGAGAGAGCAGAGCCACGAGGAGCGGGGAGTCCAGAGGGGCTGGCATCGAGGGGGTCCCAACCAGCCCCAGTCCCATGGGGGCCCTGGGCACGCAGCCGCTTCTGCCCGGGGTCCGGGGTTCAGAGGAGCCTCCCCCACTTCAGGGAAAATCCTTCCAACCCCTCCGCCCTTGCTGCTGCTGCTGCCCCGCTGCGAGACCCACTGGCAACCCCAGAGCCCCCCGCTCCTCCCTGGCCCCCAAATTCCCGCACTGCAGGAGCCTCCGTACCCCTCTCCCCTCCCACCGGGGTCCCCCAGCGCTGCTCCCCCCGGTGCCACGTTCACCCTGCAGAGGGTTGGAAGCCTGGAGGGGCTGCGGGGGCACCCAGACCCCTCGGGACCCCCTCCCACATGGCCAAGAAAACTCCCGGAGTGGGTCCCGGTGTCCCTGATGGTCTCACCGGGGAGCAGACCCACACCGGGGTCTGAGAGGGGTTGGGGGGCTCTGTAAGACCCCCCCTCCCCACCTTAGCAGCCCACGGGGCTGAGATAGGAGGGGCAGAAGCAGGCGGGGGGAGGGTGGGGATGAATGGGGAAGAGGGTGAAAATAGAAAATATTGAAGGAAAAAGATAAAAAGGGTTTGGTGCGGGGGGAGAGGGGAAAGGGAGGAAAAACCTCGGGAGGAGATTTAAGGACCGATAAGTGAACAAAGAGCCGGTATTGAAATAGATCTGAGGCCGCCGGCACCCGGCGCGGGGCTGGGGGGGCTCAAAGGCAGCGGCTGCGGGGGGCCGGGGGCTGCGCCGAGCCCGCTGCTGATGGAGGAGGGGGCGAGGGGCGACCCGCTCTGCTGAGCCACCGGCCGGGGGGCACCAGGACCTGCCGTGGCCCTGGGGGTCCCTCAGAGCCACCGGGCACGTGGCGAGGCTGCGGCCGATGCCACGAGGGCTCGACGCTCCGTGGGCTCGATGCCACGAGTGAGCTCGGCCTGAGCCCCCCACCCCTGCAGCACGAACCCCCCCGGAGCGGCCGCGAGTCCCTGGCGGGATCCTGGACCCCGGTCCGGTCCTGCCCCCGGTCCGGTCCTGTCCCCCGGTCCTGCCCCCCGGTCCTGCCCCCGGTCCTGCCCCCCGGTCCGGTCCTGCCCCCAGTCCTGCCCCCTGGTCCTGCCCCCCGGTCCGGTCCTGCCCCCGGTCCTGTCCGCCGGTCCTGTCCGCCGGTCCTGCCCCCTGGTCCTGCCCCCCGGTCCGGTCCTGCCCCCGGTCCTGTCCGCCGGTCCTGTCCGCCGGTCCTGCCCCCCGGTCCGGTCCTGCCCCCGGACCCTGCGGCTGCCCTGGGTGTAAGAGGGGTCCCAGCTGAGCCCCCCAGGTGCAGCAGCGGCGCTGTCCTGGGCACCCCCGTGGCCGTGGCCCCACGGTCGGGGG
>NW_015379263.1:223023-226988 GCF_001522545.3 Parus major | reverse complement strand
CTCAGAGCCCCCCAGCCCCAAAACCTTCATGACCTCTCAGAGCCCCCCAGCCCCAAAACCTCTGTGACCCCTCAACCCCCCAGCCCCAAAACCTTTGTCACCCCTCAGAGCCCCCCAGCCTCAAAGACTTTGCAATCCTGACACCTCCAAGCCCTGAAGCTTTCACAGCTCCTTGGAGTATCCCCCTTTCTCCCACCCCAAAGTCTCTGTGAGCCTTTGGAGCCTCCCTCGGAGCATCCCCAGCTCCAAAGCCTTTGTGATCCCTCAGAGCCCCTCATCCCCAAAACCTCTGAGACCACTCAGAGCACCTCCAGCCCCAAAGCCTTTGTGAACCTTCAGAGTTTCCACCAGCCCCAAAGCCTCTGTCACCCCTCGGAGTTCCCCCAGTCCCAAAATGTTTGCAAACCTTTGGAGCCCACTCAGCCCCAAAGGCTTTGTGATCCCTCAAAGCCTTTGCAACCTCTCAGAGCTCCCAGCCCTGAAGCCTTTGAGACCCTCAGAGCCCCATCAGCACCAGAGCCTATTCAGCCCCTCAGAGCCTCCCCAGGACTGCTGCACAGCGAGCCCTGACAGCCTCAGCAAACTCCCCCCTGCACCTCCCGCTTCGGGCAGGAGCCTGCAGAGCCCACAGCCCCTCACCTTGTCAGGGTCCAGGGCAAAGTCGGCGTCCAGCAGCTCCCCCACGTCGTCATCGGGCTCCCCCTCGTACATTTTGTAGGTTGGGTTCCCGATCTCCACGTTCATGGCACCGTTCGTCATCCGCTGGTGCTGGAAGCCCTTGGCTCTGAGGAGGGGGAGGCAGAGGTTCAGTGACACCCCCCGGCCGTCCCCGCACAGCTCCCGTCCCCTCCATCCCACCGGACTCACCCTTTAATTCTCCACTTGTACCACACAAAAGCCACCACGGTGAGGAGGATGAGGAGCAGCAGGATGGGGATGACGATGGAGGCTGTTCCTGCGGGAGGAAGGCACGGGAGCAGTCAGGGGCAGCCTGGGCTGGCTGAACGGGGCTCAGGAGTCTCACGGGGACATCCCTGGATCACCAGCAACCCCCCAGGGTGGAAGGGGGGGTCACAGGCTGCCCCCCACTTACGGCTGCTCTGCTGCTCGCCCACGATGAAATCCTCGCAGCGCGTGCCCGTCATCCCCGAGGGACACCTGGGAGCGCAGGGAGAGCAGCGGGATTAGCGGGGCAGGGCCGTGCAGGGAGGGAGGGAGAGCTGTGGGGTCAGGGTGGGGTGGGGCACACAGATCCAGGTGTGTCAGTGATGGCTCGGGGGGCACACAGCCCTCCTGTCCCCCCCAGCCCCCTCCTCTCTTACAGGCACTCGGGCAGCTGTGTCTTGTCGCTGATGGAGCAGGTCCCGCCGTGCAGGCAGTAATTGTCACACGTCAGGCAGCTCGGTGCTATCTTCCCATCAGGGCAGCTGTGGGGCACAGAGGATCAGCCCCATGGGTACCCCCGAGTGCCCTGTGCCCCCCCAAGGTGTTCTGTGTCCCCCCCAGCCCCTCGGGACTCGGCTCTTGGCTCATCCCACCCGCACAGCTCATGGCTGGGACACCAGGATGGGCTCTGGGGAGACACTGAGACACCTCCACCTCCTCCCAGGACCAGCAGGTCCCCTGGATTGATCTGCCCTGAATTACCGACCCTGCTGTGGTGATCCTGCCACAGGGGGACAGGTTTTCCCTGGGCTCCCACCACCCCTTTTCCTCCCTCCAGCTCGACATTCCCAGCACCTACATGCAGGAGACCTCCCCGCTCTGCTTGTTGATGCTGCACTTGCCCTCCTGGCACCGGGAGCACTTGTTCTCCTGGCACTGGGCGCCCTCGAATTGAGGGGGGCAGCGGCACTGCTTGGCACCGCTGGCTGTCATCTGGCACACGCCATCGTTCTCACAATAGTCAAAGCACTGCCCTGTGGGGGACAAGGGAGTCAGGGTCTGACCTCAGCTGCCCCTCCAGATGCCCCAGGGAGCACCAGCCAGCCCCACCCAGCATCCCACCAAAGAGGGGGACCTGGAAATCCAATCCCACGGGTGCTGTTTGCAGGGATTCCCCCAAAAGAGGGAGACATGGGGAGCCCAACGCCTGATCCTGTCCCCAGGGATTCCCACACAGCATCCCCCAAAAGAGGCTTGGGAGCCCAACCCTCTGGCACTGTCCCCAGAGGTGTCCCCCAAGGCATCTCCAGGTGAGGGACACCCACCTTTCTGACACCCTTTGCTGTCCCCAGACATCCCCAGGTGACACCCACCCTCCCAATGCCCCCATTGCTGTCCCCAGACATCCTAAGGTGACACCCACCATCCAAACACCCCCATTGCTGTCCCCAGACATCCTAAGGTGACACCCACCATCCAAACACCCCCATTGCTGTCCCCAGACATCCTGAGGTGACACCCACCCTCCCAATGCCCCCATTGCTGTCCCCAGACATCCCCAGGTGAGGGACAGCCATCCCCCCGAGACCCCCACTGCTGTCCCCAGACATCCTGAGGTGACACCCCCCCTCCCAATGCTGTCCCCAGACATCCCCAGGTGAGGGACACCCACCCTCCCAACACCCCCACTGCTGTCCCCAGACACCCCCAGGTGAGGGACAGCCATCCTCCCACCACCCCCGTTGCCGTCCCCACCCCGTGGCGCGGCGGGCGGCACTCACGGTACTGGCAGCGGTCCCCGATGAAGGTGGGCAGGCAGCGGCAGCTGGGCTGGTTGCCCTGGTTGACGGTGCAGCTGCCGTTGTGCTGGCAGTAGTCCGTGCACACCTGCTGGTTGCACCGGGGCCCGGTGAAGCCGGTGGGGCAGCGGCAGGTCGGCATTCCTAGGGAGAAATCAATCCCGTTAGCTCTGTGCTCGCTTGTCTGTCTGTCTGTCTGTCTGTCCATCACCGACCCCCCCGGCTCACCTGAGGGGGAGGCGGCGCAGGTGCCCCCGTTCTGGCAGTAGTCCCAGCACTGGTCGATCTGGCACTTGTCGCCGTTGTAGCGCGGCTGGCAGCGGCACTTGGCCTGCTTGCGGGCGTTGAGGAAGCAGCTGCCGCCGTTCAGGCACACCAGGTCACACGTGTCGGTGGTGGGCACTGCGAGGGAGGCGTGGAGGGGATGGAAGTGAGCGGGACCGCGCTGGCAGCGCCCAACTTCCATCCTCATCATCATCCTCATCCTCATCCTCATCATCATCCTCATCATCGTCCTCGTCCTCATCCTCATCCTCGTCCTCGTCCTCGTCCTCGTCCTCATCCTCATCCTCGACCTCATCCTCATCATCATCCTCATCCTCATCATCATCCTCATCATCATCCTCGACCTCATCCTCATCCCCATCATCATCCTCATCCTCATCCTCATCCTCATCATCATCCTCGTCCTCGTCCTCATCCTCATCCTCATCATCGTCCTCGTCCTCATCCTCATCATCATCCTCATCATCGTCCTCGTCCTCGTCCTCGTCCTCATCCTCGTCCTCGTCCTCGTCCTCATCCTCAACCTCATCCTCATCATCATCCTCATCCTCATCATCATCCTCATCATCATCCTCGACCTCATCCTCATCATCATCCCCATCCTCATCCTCATCCTCATCCTCATCATCATCCTCGTCCTCGTCCTCATCCTCATCCTCGTCATCATCCTCATCCTCATCCTCGTCATCATCCTCATCATCATCATCATCCTCATCCTCATCCTCGTCCTCATCCTCATCCTCATCCTCATCCTCATCCTCATCCTCATCCTCATCATCATCCTCGTCCTTGTCCTCATCCTCATCCTCATCCTCATCATCATCCTCGTCCTCGTCCTCATCCTTGTCCTCGTCCTCAACCTCATCCTCATCCTCATCCTCGTCCTCGTCCTCGTCCTCATCCTCGTCCTCATCCTCATCATCATCCTCATCCTCATCATCATCCTCATCCTCATCCTCATCCTCGTCCTGTCCTCCTCCGGTGTCACCTACCGAC
>NW_015379263.1:220847-222807 GCF_001522545.3 Parus major | reverse complement strand
GGGGAGACGGTGGGGGAGGGAATGACCACGCAGGTGCCGTTGTCCAGGCGTTTGCCGTTGGGGCAGGTGCACACGGGGCCGCTGGGGCTGAGCAGGCAGAGCCACTCGCACTTCTTGCGGTCACAGGGGTTGGTCACTGCGGGAGGGGAGGGCACAGGCGGTGAGGACAGCAGGGAGGGGACAGCGGGGTGGTGACAGCACGGTGACCCCCAGCCCTTCTTACTCCACAGCACCTCTAGGACACTCCTCTCCACAGCCCTGTGCTGTCCCTCCCTGAGGTCACCAGTGCAGCTGGACTCCCCCAACCCACCTCAGCAACCCCCTGCTCTGCCCACCCAGACACCCCCACTCCAGGCAGGGAGTTGGGGCTCTGAGCCCCCAGTTCCCAAGCTCTGCCAACGCCCCCCTCACCCTCTGGCACCTCACATCAGGTACCGATCCCTGGCACCTCCCCACCACCCCAGGAGCAGGGTGGGGGTCCCAGGCCCCCACACACCCTCTGGCTGCTTGTACTGGTGGTAGAGCACGACGTCGGTGGCGTGGTTGAGGCCGGACGTCAGGTTGGTGACAGGCTTGTGCCCGAACTTGTGGATCTTGAAGATGCGGTTGTTGATGTAGGTGACGCCGTAGATGTAGTCCTCAAAGATGTCGATGCTGAACGGGTGGCTCAGCCCTGGGGAAGCCAGAAGGGGACATGTGGAGGCAGGGATTTGGGGTGGCTCCGAGGCCAGGGACCCCCACGGGGCACCCCTTACCCTTCTTGTTGTCGATGGCCACGACGGGGTCGGTGCCGTTGAGCCGGATGCTGCCGATGACGGAGAGCTTGGCGTCGGCCCAGTACAGCCTCTCGTTGTGGTAATCCACGGCCAGGCCTGAGGGGACACAGCCTCCAGTCAGCCCCCAGTCCACCCCAAGCCCCTCCTGACCAACTGACCCACAGAGCAGCCCCCCACCACCCCATGACCTGCTGTGGGGCTCCCCAACCCTCCCCAACACAAATGGTTGAACGTGTCCCCATTATTTGTCCCCTCTCCTGTCACCCGTCTCTGTCACCTGTTGGCCACTGGATGTTGTCCTGCACCAGGGTCTCCCGCAGCGTCCCATCCATGGCGGCCGTCTCGATCTTGGGGTGATTGCCCCAGTCTGACCAGTACATCGTTCTGTGAGGACACAGGCAGATCATTCCTGGGGAACAGCCCAGTGACCAGGGAGGAGAAACCCTCCCACCCTCTCCCCACAGCATCCCGGAGTCAGCAGCTAACTCTGGAGCAACTCAAGAAGACAGAGAGTGACACTGGGACACGTGGGTGGGCTTGTGGTGAGGGGAGTGTGCTGAGGGCTGCCCAGAGGGATGGGACGAAGGCTCAAGTCCCTCACCCCCGCAGTGGATCAACCACGATGGCGTGGGGCTCATCGATCATCCCCGAAATCAGCGTCTTGCGGTTCTCGCCCTTCATCTGCGCCACCTCGATGACGTCCCGCCCCGAGTCCGTCCAGTAGATGTTCCCAGCCACCCAATCGATGGCGATTCCCCGCGGCATCTTCAGCCCTGAGATCTGTGTGGGGCAGAGTGGGGACAGGTGAGGGGGGAGGAAACCATCAGCCCGTGCCCGTCGCTCCCGCCCCGGCAGAACTCGCTCACGTTCAGGTGGGTGACGCCGCCGTCGATCTGGCGCCGGTTGCGGTTGGAGGCGGTGGAGGCGGAGGAGGAGGCGGGCAGCTCCCGGTACGAGATCCGGCCCGTGTGCCAGTTGGTCCAGTAGATCTTGTTGCCCTTGACGTAGATGTCCATGGCGTCGATACGCACGTTCTCATCGCCCTGGAAGGCTGGCTCGTAGGCAGAGTTGGGGTTGAAGGGGTACATGCTCCTGATCTTGTTGTCGTCAGCGATGTAGAGGATCTGGTGCTCGGAGCCTGCAGAGGACGAGGAGGAGGAGGAGAGGTTGGCATGGGCTGGACT
>NW_015379263.1:218244-219703 GCF_001522545.3 Parus major | reverse complement strand
CCAGGAGTGGGGACACAGCCGGTAACGGGGGCTCAGCCCAGCTCCCTGGTGGGACAGGGACAGGGTCACTGGGAGCTCGTCATCCCCTTGGGGCTCACTCTGCTGGGGATGGGCAGACCAATGGCAGAGCTACAGGGGGTTAGAGGGAAGATCAAATGATTCCCACGGGAGCTCTGGGGTGCACGGGGGGGTCCTGGGTACACACACAAAACCCGTGTGGGTCCCTGTTCCCTCCTGACCTTCTGCCTTGCACATGTTGTCCGTCTTCATGAAGTTCTTGCTGCAGCTGCAGACGTGGGAGCCCTTGGTGTTGTTGCAGAGCTGGGAGCAGGTCCCGAAGCGCAGGCACTCGTTGATGTCTGGGCAGTGGGAGATGGGATCAGGGGGAGACCCGGAGGGTGCCCCCACAGACCCCAGCTCTGCCCCAAGGACACCATTCCTGCCATCCCAGTCCCACCCCAGCTGTGAAATCCCATCTCACTGTGCCAAACCCAACAAGCCCAATCCTGAGCCCTCTCCAGCAGCAGCGGGAAGTACCTTGGCAAAAATTCTTGTCTGGAACCTTCTGGAAGCCTCTGCGGCAGGTGCAGTATGAGGCTGAGCGGGACTGGACGCACTGGGCCTCATCCCCACACATGGTGGTGTTGGTCGTGCAGTCGTATGACTTGTGCTCTGCGGTGGGACGCGCCGTCACACGAGTGTCACAGCGAGTCCCCCGGCCCCCGCCGGGCCCCCGGCTCCCCACCCACCGTGGGAGCAAGATTCTTCATCGGAGCCGTCTCCGCAGTCATCGAAGAAGTTGCAGCGGAGGTTGGCGCTGATGCACTTCTTGTTCCCACACAGGAACTCGTTCTTGTCCTGGCTGCAGCTCTTGGGTTTGGCTGTGGGTGACTCTGCGGGTGAGGGGCAGCAGCTGTGACCCCCCACGTCCTGGGCACCCATCCCCACGGGACCCTCTGGGAGCAGGCAGGGACTTGGAACCCTGATCATCCACACCCTGATTTTGGGAGGGAAGGCTGGGCAAAGCCAACCCCAACACCTGGGCTGGAGCCTGGGCTCTGGGAGGGCCACACGCAGGCTCCCCCGGGCTCAGGGCTGTGCCCACGGGCAGCCCCACTCACCGCAGTCCTTCTCATCCGTGTTATCTCCACAGTTGTCGATGCCGTCGCACTGTCGACCGATCCACAGACACACCCGGTCGTTCTTGCAGCGGAACGGTCTGTTGGGGGGACACTGGAATTTCACTGCACCAGCAAACAGAAACAAACGGTGACGGTGAAAGGAGACGCCGGAGCCAGGCTGTCACACATGTCACGAGCTGCTGCTCGGCCTCTGCCCGCTCTCCGGGGAGGGCTGTCCCACGCGGGCGAGCGGGCTCCGGAGGCTGAAGCAAAGAAACTGAAGCAAAGACAATCGCCCGGCTGCTGTGAGCCCTCTCCTCACCCAGCCCCGGCCCCCC
>NW_015379263.1:214584-216753 GCF_001522545.3 Parus major | reverse complement strand
TCTCCTCGTCGCTGCCGTCCATGCAGTCGGCGTCGGCGTCGCAGCGCCAGCGCATGGGGATGCAGTGCCCGTTCTTGCACTTGAACTGGTCCAGCTCGCAGCGGGGGGTGCAGTCTTTCTGCAGGGGACAGGAGAGGGACACGGTCAGCAGGGACAGGGTGGCCACGGCAGGTCCCTGTCCTGTCTCCACAGGCAGGCTCTGAGCCTCAGGACAGCGGCAGGGGCCGTACCTCGTCGGAGCCGTCGGCGCAGTCGTGGTCCCCGTCGCATTTCCACCTGCCCGCGATGCAGCGGCCGTTGGCACACGAGAACTCGCTCTCAGAGCAGGGCCGGGGTGCTGGGGACAGAGAACACCCGGTGTGCCCTGAGCGTGGGGACAAGGGGTGGGGACAGAGGGTGGGGACAGAGGGTGGGGACAGGGGGTGGCCCTGGCTGGCAGCCGGGGGGGCACAGGTGGGCACACGGCCGGTGGCACTGAGGACAGGGGGTGCAGGCAGAGCGCTGGGAGCTGCTGGAGGGGCACAGCTGGTACCACCTCCCGGCCCCATCCCACCCCACTCCAGGGCTCCCAGCTCCCTGTGGGGGTTTTGGGGGGCACTCGCTGTCCCCCAGGGTGCTCCCTCTCCACGGGGCAGCACCAGCCCCACTGCTGCCCACCCTGGCTGCCCCCCAGGCAGGAGGAACTGCAGTGGTGCCCGGGCAGAGCCTCATCCCTGTCCCCCTCATAGGGATTGGGGACAGAACCCGCTCACAGCTCACTGGCACAGCCAGTGCCAAATCCAGGAGGACGGCACGTGGCACAGCCGCCCACCTGGGATGGCTCTTGGGACCCTTCCCCTCCCCACAGCCCCGGGGTTTTGGGGCACGGGGACCCTCTGGTCACGGCACAGGACTGTGGAGGAACACACAGGGGGGTCCAGGTGGAGCAGGGAGAGCCAAGGTGGGGATGGGTTTTGGAGATAAGTCCAAGCCATGCAGGGGTCCTGCAGAGCAGCAGGGTCGGACCCTCCCCGGCTGTGGCTCCGTGGAGGGAGATGCTGGTGCTGATGCTCAGTAAATCCACCTGGATTGCCCAGTCCCGACCCCTCTGCCCTCACCTAGAAATTATTGTCTTCATTGATTTTAGAGAGACTGTACATGGAATTAAAAGATTTTGGCAGGAACCTACCTCTGAGCGCCCCATAACGACAGTGTGAAAATGGAGAAAAACATAAGATGAAGTGAAATGGCACAAACTCAAAAACACGACGGGAAATCAACAGAAAAGAAAACAAAAGCTGCACCCTGAAGAGCTGTAGGATGACAGAGGGACCCAGTGGGCACTGTGGGGTGGGAGAGGGTCTGGCAGCAGACCCTGGTGCCATCCCACAGGCAAGCTGAACCCCTCAGGAGGGACAGAGCCGAAGTGGAGCCCTGGGAATGGTCTTGTGCATGAGGACACTCGTGTTCCTTGGCTGTTCAGAGGGGAAGGTGCTGGAACACGAGCAGGAGCTCACAAAGGGGCAGCACTGAACTGTGCCCCAGCTCTGGGATCAGCCTCCTCCCTACGCACTGGCCCAGGCCTGAGGTTGTGACCTGGGTCCCTCCTGACAGCTCTGTGTGTCCCCACTGCCATCCCAGGTGCCACTGGCAGGCAGGGAGTGACACAGGGGGTGATGCTTGGTGGCAGAGCAGGATGAGGTTCCCACACTGGGTCCCTGTACTGCTGTGAGGAGTGTGCTGGGGTCACCTCTTCCCTGTCCCCCGTCACCCTTGGGGTGTCCCCCTGGCACAGCCTCCCCTCTGCAGGGCCAGGCTCTGCAGACCCCTGGAGCCAGGGGTGTCCTGGCCAGGGGACACCGTGGCTCTCCCGGCCAGCAGCCTGACACTCCCTGGCAGCAGAAGAGGGGCTGGGGGGACCCAAACTTGTCCCCCTGTCCACTGCTCCACCCCGGGGACAGCAAAGGCTCGGGGGTGGCACGTACTGCAGCTCTCCTCGTCAGAGTTGTCCCCGCAGTCGTTGTCGTAGTCGCACTGCCAGCGGCCCGGCACACAGCGGTTGTTCTTGCAGCGGAACTGGTACGGCTCACACGTGCGCTCGTCTGGGAGGGACAGCAGGGGACAGGACAGGGCTCAGCACTGCCCCAAATCAGGGGAGGGACAGGACAGGGCTCAGCACTGCCCCAAATC
>NW_015379263.1:210987-212771 GCF_001522545.3 Parus major | reverse complement strand
AGGAACTGAGCAGGAACTGAGGAGGGACCGAGGTAGAACTGAGCAGGAACTGAGCAGAGACAAAGCAGGGACCAAGAAGGGACTGAGCAGAGTCCTGCCACCCCCAGAGGTGACACAGAGGTGCCTGGTGTGGCCAGAAGCCCCTCCCCACACAGATCCCTTACTGCAGTTGGCAGGTTCATCGGAGCCGTCCACGCAGTCGTTGTCACGGTCACAGACCCAGACACGGGGGATGCAGCGCTTGGTGATGGCACACTGGAACTGGTTGGGGGCACAGGTCACCTCCGCTGCAGGGGGGAGAAGGGGTGTCAGGAAGGACAGTAGGACAGGCAGGGCCCAGCCACCCCTTTCCCCAAAAACCAGCCGTGGGGTTGAGAGGTGTGTGGGTGCTCCAGGGACCACAAGGGTTGGTGTGCTCGGTGGAGGAGACAGAGCACAGCCATAAAATGGCCCCAGAAGACTCCAAGCTATGGGGGGACAGGACAGAGGCCACCAGACCCCTCAGCTGGGCAACAGGCTCAGCCCAAATCCACCTCAAGGGATTTAAGGATTTCATTTCCTCTAGGAAACAGCAGTGTCTGTAGGGGCGATGGGGACAGAGGTCCTGCGGACACCAGGGACGTGGAGAAAGCCCTGGGACAACCCAGGGAGCTAAAAACCCCAAGACACGGACCTGAGCCCCTCAGTCTGGCCCACACTTGCTCCCACCTGACACCCTGAGCCCCCCACTCACGACAGTCCTTCTCGTCCTCGCCGTCCCCGCAGTTGTCCTGCCCGTTGCAGCGGAAGATGCCGGGGATGCAGCGGTTGGTGTTGGTGCACTTGAACTGGCTGGGCAGGCAGACGTGGATGTCTGGGGAAGAGGTGACACGGTCAGGGGGTGCCAGGCTGCAGCTCCACGCTGTGGGGGCCTGGGGGTCACGAGGGGACACAGGGAACCCACCACAGTTGGCCTCGTCGGAGTTGTCCTGGCAGTCGTTGTCGCCGTCGCAGATGAAGGCGGGGTTGGTGCAGATCCCTGTGGAGCACTGGAACTGCCCTGGCCTGCACTTGAACTCAGCTGTGGGGTGACACAGGGACACAGGTTTGCTCTGAGGAACACTTCTAGGGCAAACCTCAACCTCAAACCCCCGCTCCACCCCTCTGGGGTCCTCTGCAGGGACCCAGCATCCAATTCTGGGCTTGCTCCACGGGACAATCCCAGTGTAGGGACAGACAGATGTGTCCCACTGTTCCCTGAACCCCGTTATTGGACTGACCCTCCCCTCCATGGGGCTGTCCCAACATCCCAGGGGGGCTGTGTCACCCCCTGGCACTCACGGCAATCCTCCGGCTCGTCCGACCGGTCCCCGCAGTCGTCCTCGGTGTCGCATTTCCACCAGAAAGGGATGCACTTGTCGTTCTTGCAGACAAACTGGTGGAGAGAGGAGCTCGTGGGGTGGTCTAGGATGGGATGGGGGGACCCCAAAAGATTTCATCCCCAGGGGGTGCAGCCAAGGGCACTGAACCTGTGCTGTCCCCTCCAGGTATCCCCAGATCCTGACCTGGAGCAAAGCCTTAACCCCCACCCAGGCCCCGGGGTTTGAGGAGAGGGGTAGAAGAACATTCCAGAGCTGGAGGGTCTCTGGCTCCCCTGGATACCCCCAAACATGAAGTGCCACAGGAGGGAGGTGCTGCCTTCACCCACAGAAGACCTCGCTACATCCCAGCACCCTCGGGGAGACCACAGCCGGAGGGACACAGGCACAGGGAAATTCCAGAAGGCAGGGACAGGCAGGGACAGG
>NW_015379263.1:206668-210622 GCF_001522545.3 Parus major | reverse complement strand
ACAGGCAGGGACAGGCAGGGACAGGCAGGGACAAACAAGGACAGTCAGGAATGGGTTTACCTGGCTGGCTGTGCAGTTGGACACGCAGGTTTTGCCATCGCTGCCCAGGTAGAAGTTGGTGGGACAGGCACACTTGTGGCCCCCGCCCGGCGAGAGCAGGCACAGGTTGCTGCAGCCGCCGTTGTTGGTCTTGCAGGGATGGTTGGGAACTGGGGAGAGCAGGGTGACAACGGCCAGTCAGACCAAACTGGGGACCCTCAGGGTGGCATGGGAGCAGCAGCAAGACCCGTGTCACCCTGCTCCTGCTCCCCCTGCCCAACCTGGCCGCCCCCACGTCCCTTTCCCTGGCGGTTCCCCCAGCCGTGCTCACCGTCGGGCTGGCGGTAGGGGTGGTAGATGTGGATGTCCATGGGCCGGTGCAAGGTGCTGATCAGCAGCGTCTTGTTGGCTCCCGTCGTCTTGTGGGCCCGGTTGATGGACTTGGTCTCCCAGTCTGTCCAGTAGATGAAATCCTCAAAGAGGGTGAGCGCGAAGATGTGCGGGATGTCCTGGCTCAGCACTGCGAGGGGAGCGGGCGCTCAGCGAGGGGCTGCGCCGCGTTCCCCTCCCACGAGGAAGCAGCCACTTCTCTGGGCACAGAGGAGCTGGGGACCGTCCCCAGCAGCCCTGGCTGCCACTCCAACCCCTGACCCAGAGCCCGGAGCCCCCTGAGGCACGCCGGGAGCCCGGCGCTCTCACCCGTGTGCCGGTTGGAGCCGTCCAGGCTGGCGAACTCGATGTAATCCTCGCGGGCGTCGGCCCAGTAGATCCGGCTGTTGATGTAATCGAGGGTGAGGCCGTTGGGCCACGTGATCTTGGTGTCCACGATGACGCTGCGGTTGGTGCCGTCCATGCCGATCTTCCCGATCAGAGAGTGGTCCCCCCAGTCCGTCCAGTAGAGGTAGCTGGGGATGAAACGAGAGCAGAGAGAAGATGAGTTGGAAACCACAGGAATTTCTCCCTGTGAGGATGCTGAGGCCCTGGCACAGCGTGCCCAGAGAAGCTGTGGCTGCCCTGTCCCTGGAACTGTCCAAGGCTGGACAGGGCTTGGAGCAAGCTGGGGTGGTGGAAGGTGACTGCACAGAGCAGTGGGGTGGAACAAAATGATCTTCAAGGTCCCTTCCATCCCAAACCACCCCGTGACTCTGTGATAAACCGAGGCACATGGGCACAGGGTAGGGAAAAGCATCCCGGTGTCCCAGAGGCCGAGAGGGAAAGCTTCATCCCATCTCCCGACCTCCAGGACTACGGCAAGATGACCACAGCCCCCTCCCCAGCACAGAGTGGAGGGTCCCTGTCCCCCAGGCTCTCACCCGTTCTGCACGTCCACCACGAGCGCGCGAGGCTCGCGCAGGCCCGAGTTGACCAGCACGGTGCGGTACGCGCCGTTGAGCTTCGACACCTCGATGGTGTCCCGGCCCTTGTCACACCAGTACAGGTTTCCTCCCACCCAGTCCACAGCCAGCCCGTCGGGGTTGCTGAGCCCCGTGCGGTGAAGGACCTGCCGGGGAGGAATGAGAGGTGACAGGGCTGAGCAGAGAGAACCAAACCCTGATTTCTCAGGGGTGACAGCATCCCCCTTCCCAGGCCAGATCTTCTTCCTCACTCCACTCTTAGGTTTAGATGAGATATTGGGAGGAAATTCCTCTCTGCAAGGGTGGGCAGGCCCTGGCACAGGGTGCCCAGAGCAGCTGTGGCTGCCCCATCCCTGGAAGTGTCCAAGGCCTGGTTGGATGGGGTTTGGAGCAAGCTGGGCTAGTGGAAGGTGTCCCTGCCCGTGGCAGGGGAGTGAAAGAGGATGAACATTAAGATCCCTTCTGACCCAAATCATTCCACAACTCCATGACTCTTCCCCCAACCTTCCTTGCTCCAGGTTTCCGGGCAGCATGGAGCCCACCCCTGCTTGTGGTGGGGCTGCAAAGCATCCCACAGCAACTGGGGCTGATTCCCAAAGCCCAGTGGTGACCCCAGAGCGGGGCAGAAGGTGGGTGAGGCTCAGCAGCCCAGCCCAGGTGTGCCCCAGGGGCTGCCCCACGTCCTCACCTGGACGTTGCTGCCGTTGATGTGCATGCGGCGGATCATGCTGCCCTGCGTGGTGACATCTGTCCAGTAGATCATCTGCTCCCGGTAGTCGAAATCCAGAGCCACGGCGTTGTTCAGCCCCTGGAGAGGAGGGAGGGAGAAGGGTTGCAGCAGCCTCAGCAGCTGGAGTGGGTTCTGGGAGGTTTTATAGAGCCTCCCTGCCTGCCCCTCGCTCAGTGACCCCCTGACATTTAGATGGATCTACCATTCCCCTGGGAAGCCAAGAGCCTGAACTCCTCAGCTGGCAGCTCCCCTGTCCTTCAGGGCCCACTCCATCCCCAAATCCCAGCAAGATGAGGCTGGAGTCCCTCCTGCTCCCGGCTCACCCCATACCTGCTTGAGCAGAGTGTAGTTGGAGCCGTCCAGGTTGAGCTTCCTCAGATAGTAGCGGTTGGCAAAGATGAGGAAAGGCTCTTCATCTGCACAGGGAAAGAGGGAAAAGTGGCAGGGGAGCACTGCTGGGATGTGGGCAGAACCCTGCAGACCTCCCAGCCCCACTCCTGAGGGGGGAGCAGCCACTTCACCCTCCAACCCCAGCACCACGAGCATCCCACGGTCACCAGGAGCGTCCTGGGCTCTGCGCCCACAGCTGGCTCTCACCTGTGACAACCTTGCAGCTGGTGGGGTTGTCAGGTCTGAGCTTGTAGCCCTCAATGCAGAGGCACTTGTAGCTGCCCAGGGTGTTGATGCACTTCTGGCTGCAGGGGTAGGTGGTGGAGCACTCATCGATGTCGATGCACGTCTTCCCGTCGTCCTTCAGCCGGAACCCGGGACGGCATCTGCACTGCAGGAGCAACCCGGAGCTGTCAGACACCTCCAGGGCCCGCACGCCGGGAGGTGGCAGGTGCTGGGAGGTGACAAGTGTCACCGTGGGACACGTGGACTCGGCAAGGACAGCTGAGATGCACAAACAGTGCCTGAAGCGCCAGTGTCACATCCCTGGCCCAGCTGGCACAGGACAGACACAACCCTCACGTCTGCGGAGGAGGAAGGAGAGGGAACAGCAGGAGCTGTGCCAGGGGAGGTTTAGGCTGGATATCAGGAAAAGGTTCTTCCCCCAGAGGGTGGCCAGGCACTGTTGGCTGGCACAGCCCCAAGGCTGCCAGAGTTCCTGGAGCATTTGGACAACCCTCTCAGGCACAGGGTGGGATTGCTGTGGTCTCCTGTGCAGGGACAGGACTTCAACAACCATTCCAACCTTCCAACTCAGGGCATTCTGTAATTCTACAATCTCTGCAGCCAGTCCCCCACCCCGTGGCCTCCTACCTTGTACCCAATCTTGAGGTCCTCACACTCCTGGGAGCAGCCACTCAGTTTCTTGTTGAGGCACTCGTTGATGAAGCAGTTGAGCTCGTCAGAGCCGTCGGCGCAGTCGTTGTTGTTGTCGCAGAGCAGCGCCTCGGAGATGCAATTCCCATTCTTGCAGAGGAAGAAGGAGTCGTTGCATTTGTTTTCTGCAGAGAGGAGGTGGCAGTGGTCAGTGGAGGGTGGCTGGGGCTCCTCTATCCCCCCCAGGACCCCAGGGGGACCCCAGCAGGTACCTGGGCTGCTGCAGCGCGGGTTCTTGGGCGCCTCGTCCGAGTGGTCGTGGCAGTCGAACTCCCCATCACATTCCCACTGCCGGTTGCTGAGGCAGCGGCCGTTCTGACAGCGGAACTCGTGGGGGCCGCAGGTGGGATACTCTGAGGGAGGGTGAGGGGCTCAGCTGGCATCCCACCTTCCTGGGCCTTCCAGAGGCACCATGGAGCCACTCAGAGAGAGAGAGGAACCATGGAGCCAAACCCTCCCGAGATGCCAGGAGTGATGGGGACACCACAGAGCAGCTGGCCTGGG
>NW_015379263.1:200743-204946 GCF_001522545.3 Parus major | reverse complement strand
GCCCCCCGGCCTCGGGCACTCACAGCAGCCGGCAGCGAGGGTCTCGTCGGCCCCGTCCGCGCAGTCCTTGTCCCCGTCACAGAGCCAGCGCTCCGGCACGCACACGTAGGTGCCCGGGCACTGGAAGGATCCGGAGCTGCAGGTGGTCAGCCCTGGGGAAGGGAGGAGCAGGATGGAGCCCGGTCACCCCGCCCTGGGGAGCCCCAGGATACAGAGCCCAGGTGAGACCACGGGAGAAGGGATGGGAACACGGATGCAGGAACACGGTGATGGAGCGGGCAGAGATGGGGAGAAGGGCTGGAGCAGACTCACGGCAGCGACTGTCCTCGTCAGAGCCATCCCCACAGTCATCAGCACCATCACACACCCACAGCTTGGAGATGCAGCGGTGGTTGTTGCACTCGAACTGCACAGGGTAGCAGAACTTGTCTGGGAGAGAGGGAGAGGAGGAGATGGGGGTCAGAGCGAGGTGATAAGGAGAGAAGACACCAGCAGAGCTGGGCCAGGCTGGGCCAGGCTCCAGGAGCCCAGGGGGGTGTTGGGGGTACTGCTCGTGGTCCCACAGGCCTGGTGTGGGACTCCCTGCTCCTGGACCTGGGGAAGATCCCCAGCCCCTGAGCACTGTCTGGGGCTTGTTCCAGGAGGTTAGAACTAAAAATGGAACTGAAAGGAGCCATAACTGGTCCCATTATGGGTGACAGACACTTGTGCATGTGCTGAGCAAACCAGCACACGAGGACGTTTATACTGGCACAGCTAAAAGCCCAAGAGTGTGGAGTAAAACCACGGAGGGGGAATAATCTGGGTCTGTCCTTGGCAAATGGATGTCAGGGAGAGAAGAGGGTCCTGCCCAGCCTCCAGCACCGCCCCGTGCCCTGGCCCAAATCCTGAGTGTGCCCACCCTGCCGCTCACTGCACTGGGTCTCATCTTCGCCATTCTCGCAGTCGTCCTCCTTGTCACAGGTCCAGGTCATGGGGATGCACCTCCCGCTCGGGCAGGCAAAGTAGTTGGACGGACATTTGGGCTTCCTCCCACCTACTTTGTGATGGAAACATCAGTGAGGATGAAAGCACGGCCACCTCCTGCCTGCTCCCAGCCCAGAACTGAAGAATTCTTCCCCAAAACCCCCCTGAGGTCCCACATCCCAGACCCCTGCAGCACCATCTGTGCTGGAGCCACACGGGCCGAGGACAGGAGTCCCAAACAGAGCCTCCACAGCCCAAACAGACCCCAAAGGGGCATCCCTGCCCCCAGACCCCCTCTGCCCTGCCACTCTCACCGGGGCAGTTGCGCTCGTCCGAGTAATCTCCGCAGTCGTTGGCGCCGTCGCACACCCAGCTGGGCGCGTAGCACAGGGACGTGTGCTCGCACTTCTGGAACGTGGTGCCCTTCACCCCCAGCTTGAAGTAGCTGCTGCAGTCGGTGGCAGCTGGGAGGAATCGCAGCAGGAGCCCCGGTGACACAGCAGGAACCACAGCAGAAGCCCCCTGGTCTGGCTGTGGCACCGAGCCCTCCCCTGCTGCCGGAGCCCACCACACCCCCCACACCCCCAGATGTGCCCCCCACGTGCCCCACACATGGCCAGAGCTGCAGGGATCCCTTGGGTGGTGGGTGCTGTGTACGGCACAGGGGGGCTGCAGGGGTGGGCTGGGGCTGCCTCATCCCGGGGCTGCAGGACAGGAGCAGGACCTTCCTCCCCCCTGATCCAGCCCAAATCCCAAAACCCAGATCCCCGCTGCCAGCACCAAGAACAGGAGCATCTCCAGAGCTGAGGAGGGGCTGGGGGCAGCAGCTGGGCACTCACTGCAGTTCATTTCGTCCGATGCATCCTCGCAGTCGATGAACTGGTTGCAGCGGCTGGAATTCCCGATGCAGGTCCCGTCCCGGCAGCGGAACTCGGTGGCGGCACAGCTGGTTTCTGCCAGGGGGAAGAAGCCCCCGCAGTCCATGAGGCAGGGTCCACACCCACCCCATGGTACCACTGTGGATGGGCAGCCACACCCCCACACTGCCCAGAGTGCTCCCAGACCCGATCCCTGCCCAGATGAGACCCGGTGCCTCCTGGCTCACACTCTGGCAGCCTGAGCCCCTCTCCCTGGCACAACCAGACCTGGACAGGACTCTGATAATTTCCCCACAGTTCCCCTGTCAGTTTGGAACCGAGCAGACCCATCCTGCAGCCCTGAGGGGGTTGTGCCTTTCCTGGGAGCCATGAGGAGCAGTGACACCACACCCCGTGCCCTTCCTGGCTGTCAAACCACTCTCGCTGGGAAGCTCTGGGTGCTGCGTGCCCGTGCCCAGGAGTTTTTCCTCTCAGCTGTCACTCTGTGAGCTCTACAAAGCAGCACAAGCTTGACCTTGACTCTCAGTTAAGCCCTGGCTCTGCTCTGCTCCTGTCAAGCTGACGCTAAGTCCCTCCTGGAGCCGCTGTCCCTGTCCCAGGCAGCTGACGGAGCCCTGGCAGGGGCTGGCCGGGTGCCAGGCAGACACTCACTGTTACAGGGCACCTCGTCCGAGTTGTCCCCGCAGTTGTCCACGCCGTCACACCAGTAGCGACTGGCGACGCAGCGCCCGTTCATGCAGTGCAGGTACCCCTTCTTGCACTTGCGGCTGCCTGCCGGGGAGGAAGAGGAGGAAGACGAAGAGGAGGAGGTGAGTAGAAGGAGGGCAAGCACCCCTGAGGGTCTCGGACCCTTGGGGACCTTTCAGCAGGGGAAGAAACCACAGAGCAGGATCTGGGAAGCGGCTCCCTGGTGCAGAAGGATGAGGGGCGGTGTCTGAGGGTGCTGCAGACCCCACTGGCTCAGCTCCAGGTGTCCTGCTCTCCAGTCTGTCCCCAACACTGCAAAAGGTCCAGAGACCTCAAAGCCTGGCTGGGTGCAGCTCTGGGAGGGCAGGAGGGACTGCGAGCACGTGAGGGATGGAAGGACACCCTGGAGTCCTGGTTCCCTTTGCTGAGCAGCCCTGGCAGTGTCCAAAGCCAGGCTGGACAGCGCTTGGAGCAACCTGGGCTAGTGGAAGGTGTCCCTGCCCACTTCAGGACGTGAAATGAGATGAGCTTTAAGGTCCATCCCAAGCCAAACCATTCCATTATTCCACGAACACAGGAAAAAGGATTGATCTACTGGAGCGCCGTGAACCCTGCCTTTGTCAACTTCCATCCCCTTAAGATTTTACCTCCATCCTCTTTAAGTTTTAATGTCAAATTTGAAGAGGTTCTAGGACTAATTAACGAGAGACAGACCTTGCAAGGCTGTGGGGAGGCACCTGCCTCGTGGGGTTGCCTTAAAGAGGAAGCCCCTGAGTTTGGTCCCTTCCAACCCAAAGCGTTCCACGATTGTCTGAGTGGAGCTGGCAGCTGGGGCAGGGTGTCTGGGGGTGCTGGGGTGCGTGTGTGGGTGAGCAAGGCAGCAAGAGGAGGAACCTTACTGCAGTAGGACTGCTTCTCGTCCGACTTGTCCTTGCAGTGCACGACGCCGTCGCAGGTGCGGCTGAAGTCGATGCAGTCGCCGTTCCCGCACTCAAACTCGTCCACGTTGCAGGTGGAATTCACAGCTGGACACAGCACGGGAATGTCAGCTCTGCCAGGCTGAGATCAGCCTCACCCCTTCCTTTCCTCACCCCCCTCACCTTTGCAGGTCAGATCCTCCTGCAGGACCCGCTCCCCGCGGCAGGAGCAGTTGACGTGGCCCTTGGGGGTGAGCAAACACAGGTCCTGGCAGCCGCCGTTGTTCACCCGGCATGGGGACAGCTCGCCTAGGACAGAGGGACAGCGGTCACACCAGGGATGGACACAGCAGCCCCTGCTCCTCGTCCTCCCTGATGGGCCAAAAAGTAGGGATCCCTCTCCAGGCTCTTCCCATGGGGCTCTGGAGGGTGTAGGGGGCTGGAGGCACCCGATCCCCCCAGATTTCACAAGGAGATGCCCTGGGAAGAGCAGGGACAGGGGAAATCCTCTCTGTCATCAGCCTGCACTGGGTTTGGAGATGGACAACTCTGGTGTGAGAGCCACGAGGGAGCAACATGCTGGGAAGGACAATGGGATGATTCCCAAAGGGCCAGGAAGGACAGGGGGATGGATTCCCAAAGGGCCAGAATGGACAGAGAGGTGACTTCCCAAAGAGCCACAAAAGGATGGTGGGATGGGCTCCAAAAGACTGGGAAGGATGGTGGGATGGATTCCAAAAGGCTGGGAAGGACAG
>NW_015379263.1:193533-200203 GCF_001522545.3 Parus major | reverse complement strand
TGCTGCCAGGGTGAGGGGCAGAGGGCAGGGACACTGCAGTGACACCAGAGAGTCCTCACAGCTGTCGGTGTCGTTGGCCACGGCGATGATGCCCATGGGCTGCTGGGGGATGTCCACACGCAGCAGTTTCATGTCGGTGCCCACGTATTTGTTGGCGCGCTGCACGGCCCGGCGCACCCAGTCCGTCCAGAAGATGTAATCCCCGTATACGGCCAGGCCAAAGGGGTGCACAGGCTCCGACTTCAGGATCACCTGAGGGGCACGGAATCATGGAATGGGTTGGGCTGGAAAGGATCTTCAAACTCATCCGGTTCCCACATCCCTGCCATGGGTGGGTACAACTTCCAGGGTTGCTCCAAGCCCCACCAACCTGTCCTTGGATACTTCACGGAATCCTTGAGGTTGGAAAAGATCTCCAAGATCAAATCCAAGCCATGACCAACCCTCTCTAGAGCACTCAGTGCCAGGCCCAGCAGTTCCTTGGACACCTCCAGCGATGGTGACCACCACCAACCTGGGCAGCCCCTTCCAATG
Organism: Parus major; assembly: GCF_001522545.3. Taxonomy (NCBI): domain Eukaryota; kingdom Metazoa; phylum Chordata; class Aves; order Passeriformes; family Paridae; genus Parus; species Parus major. Next base: position 199,669 of record NW_015379263.1, on the reverse strand, counting down.
TCTGACAACCCTTCCCATAAAGAAATTCCTTCTCATGTCCAACCTGAACCTCCTCTGCTGTAGCTTGAAGCCATGGCCTCACTTCTCAGGGACAAACTGGGAGCAGGAGGAACCCGCTGTGGGACGCAGCCCACCAGACACAGAGCGGGATCCTTGACCTCCCCGGCCCCAGGAACAGCTCTGCCTCCCTCTGACCACACTCCAGCCCCAGTCTGAACACTCTCCTCCCCATCTCCGAGCCTCAGACTCACGTGGCGATTGGAGCCGTCGTATTCGCAGCGCTCGATCTTGTCCAGGGTGGCATCAGAGAAGTAAATCTTCTCAGCCTTGTGGTCGATGGCCAACCCGTTGGGCGTCCGTATGTCCTGGTCGATGATGATGAGGACGTTGGCGCCGGACAGGGTGGCTCGCATGATGCTGGGGTGCTGCTCATTCCAGTTGGTCCAGAACATCAGGCTGGGAGAGAGGGAAGGACACACGACGCCTTTGGAGCCCCAGCTCGGCCACATCCAGGCTGGCTCAGCCCATCCCTCCACGGCTGGGGGGCTTCCAGAGACTGGGGAATGTGTGGGACGTCATTCCCACGTAAAAAGAGTGGGGAGGGGGTGAATGAGGCTGCTGCAGCCAGCTGGGAAATGTGGCACCCCATGGATGGGGATGGGACAGGGGGTCTGGAGCTGCTTTGGGGCGCTGAAGGATTTGTGGGGAGTGGGTTTTTCCTCCCTGGGGGTCCAATCCTCTCTGTGCTGGGATCCAGAGCTTCCTCCCCACGATGTCCACCGGGACCATGTGGATCCCTGGTGGGGCTGGCTGGAGCCTCAATGTCCACTCACTTCTGGCACTCGTCCAGCACGAAGGCCCGGGGGTGGTCGTCCCCTGACATGGTGATCACGGTCTCCCTCTCAAAGGCCCCGACGCGGCTCTGGTCCACGGTGTGGCGGGTGATGGTGGAGGTGGTGTAGCTGGTCCAGTACAGCGTGTCCCAGCCGCGGTGGTACGCCAGCCCCTCCACAGAGCCCACGTCTGTGGGGACACTAAAGGTCACAGCCGGCCCCTGCAAGGCTGTGCCTCACCCTGCACGGCCCTGACACTGAGGATGTTGAAGTTTTTGCTTTTAATTACAGCCCAAAAATCCCTCGGAGACTTTGGCTGTTGGGAAGGGACTCAGCAGGGCTGGGGGCTGTGCTCAGGGTGGGGAGCAGAGACCCCTGAGACTCTGGAGTCTCTGTTGGAATGACCCACAAGAAGGCTGAGGGATGCACACCTACAGCACACCAAGGACCTGAATTTGGCTCCCAAACTCCACACCAGCCAGAGATTGCTCTGGGTCCACAGCAGCAACACTGGGAAGGGGAAGGTTTCCCTCTGCCAGGGCACAGCTGAGGCCCTGGGGCACAAAGTGACAAGGCAAAGCCTGGTGGGGACCAGGGAGCCCTTCCCAGCTGGGAACTTGAACTGTGCACCCATCCTCCCCCTTCATTAACGCTCAGCAAAGGGTTTAATGAGGCAGCTGTGAGAGCTGGGCCGTGCTCTCCCCTCCCAGGGATACAGCAGCGTGAGTGCCGCTGTGAATTCCCTCATTAGCAGCACGGGGAGCTCCTGAAGCAGCAACCGCGGTTCTTTGAAGCTGCTGCAGGTGCCAATAAACCCAACCAAGTGCAAGGTGAGGCCTGGAGGTGAGGCCAGGGCTGGGCACCCCGAGGGTCAGGGCTGAGGGCGCTGAGTGTGAGCACAGAGCCGACCTCAACTTTGCTGCAGCGCCTGTTTCTAGAGTCCGAGCCTCGTGACACACTCTCCGTGCCAGAACGAGCTCTGCGGGCTGCTCCCAGTGCCGTGCCCGCTTCCAGAGGCTCCTCAGAAACCTCACAGCTCAGCCTGGACCCACTGCCCCTCCAAACGCCTCCAAACCCACCAAAAACCCCTTGGGCACCAACAGAGGGAGTGCAGGAGGAGGTGGCGGGGAGAGAGACGGGTCTGAGGGCAGGCACAGAAGGGAGAAGCCCACAGCACTCACTCTCCACGATGGTCTTGCGGCCCGTGCCGTCGTCGTTGATCTGCTGGATGTTGCCGAAGTGGATGTCGCTGTAGAAGATGCGGTTGCTGCCCTTGGAGCCGTAGCGGTAATCGAAGGCCAGGGCGATGACGTTCTTCATGTGCTCCGCGTCCTCGAAGGGCTTGATGGGCGCGTTGAGGTTGTTCTCGTCCGAGAGGTGGATGCTCTTGAGGATGGTGCGCTCCGAGTAGAGCAGGTACCCGTCGTAGTCCCGGCAGCTCACGCCGTCCTCCGACAGCATCCCGTGGGCGCAGGCGCACGTCCTCTGCCCGCCGCCGCGGAACAGGCACAGCTGCTGGCAGCCCCCGTTGTTCTGGGCACAGATGTTGGTGCCTGGTGGGGGGACAGGGGGGATTGGGTGAGGATGCACCCACTCGGCCACTTTGAGCGCTCGGCGCTCCCAGAGGGAGGAGCGGGCTCGAAGCACGGCTCTGACAGGGACAGAGTGATCTGTTTGTTTCCATCCCCGTTCCCCACACGAGGAGGTGCCCCCCTGCTCAGACCTACCCTTCTGCCGGGCCCGGTTGAAGACTTTGATGTCCTTGAGCTGCACGCCGATCCCGGTCCGCAGCGACACCGACTCGGTGGCGTTGTCCTTGTTGCCTCTTTTGATGGAGCCGTTGGCGTGAGTCCTGAAGGAGGACGGAGTCACCGAGTGACCAGCACAGGACCCTTCCCCACCACGGCACCCACCAGCTCCCCACGCCCTCCACACAGCCCCCAGCCCCCCTGGCACCGCACCTATCGCTCCAGTAAATGTATTCCTCGAAGACCGACACGGAGAACATGTCCATGTTGTTGCTGGACAGGACGACCTCCCGGTTCTCGCCCGTCTCCAGGTCGATCCGTTCGATCTTGTCTGTCCGGGCATCACACCAGTACAGCTTCCCATCCTGTGGGGTGAGAGAACATCCCAGTTATTGTGGGGGCAGCACTCCCCTCAGCACCTCTGGCAGGATGTCCTGGGGTTCACACCACACTGGACAACCCTCCTGAGACTCTGAAGCCCCAAGGAGGGCAACCATGTCCCCACCAGCAGGCCACAGGGACCCTTGGGACTGGTACCACCCTCCCAGATGCCAACTGTACCTCGTAGTCCACGGAAATCCCGTTGGGCCAACTGATGCTGACGTTGACCAGCACCATCCGCTCGGTGCCGTCCAGGCGCGAGCGCTCGATGCGCGGGTACTGCCCCCACTCTGTCCAGAACAGGTACCTGAGGGGACAGCAGGGATGTCACCACAGGGATGTCACCGCAGGGATGTCACCGCAGGGATGTCACCACAGGGATGTCACCACAGGGATGTCACCAGGAGCAGCACTGGCCATTCCAGTAAAGGACAGACACCACCCCATTTGTCCCCCCACACTGGGGCCTCAGTCCAGACCCTGCCCACTCACATTCCCTGCATCTCCATCCCTCCCCAGATCCAAACACCTCTGCTCTCCCTGGGGCTCTGTCCAAAGCTGGAGCTGCTCTAAGGAAGCTCCACTTGGATTTTCTGAGGTGCTGGCACCCCCCAGGTCCCAGAGATCCCCAGGAGACCTGCGAGCCCCTTCCTGCTGTGTGCTCACACACGGCTCTGCCAGGAGGTGTGGGGCTCTGGCCCTGTGCCCACAGGTGATGCCCATCTCTGGGGCCTGTCTCACCCCTTCTCTGGATGGACCGTGATGGCCCGTGGCTTGTCCAGCCCCTGCGAGATGACCACGTAGCGGAAGGAGCCGTTCAGCCTGGCCACCTCGATGACATCGAAGCCCTGGTCCGTCCAGTAGATGTTTCCTGCAAGAGGGGACGGTGAACCCCCACACAAGCCCCGCTGTCCCCGCTGCCCCCGGCTCCAGAGCCCCATCCCACCAGCAATCCAGTCCACGGCGATGCCCTCCACTCGCCCAATGCCGTTGGTCACCACGTCCTCACGCCACGTCTGGTCCCGCTTGGCTCGACTGATGGTGCTCAGGCCCATGTCCACCCAGTAAATCGTGTCGTTCTCTGAGAGGGGCAAGGAGGGGATGAGTCAGTGACCACCTCTGGTCACTCCAGAATGGTAAAAACCTGAACCCAGGGGTCTCGAAATGTTCCCTCACCCAGCGCTGCCGAGGGGGCGTTCCAGGGCAAAGCGCTGCCAAAGTGGGGGTCTGGTGACGGTCCCCTCATGCTCCCTGTCCCCTGTCCTGTTCCCAGCACCCCCATCCTGTTCCCAGCCCTGCATCACCTGCATGGAAGTCGATTCCCACAGCCAGAGAGGTTCCTGACACCGGCACGAGAGCGTCGGACTTGTCATTGGGGTCCAGGGGAATGCCCCGGATCCCCTCGTGCACCGAGTACAGGAGGAAGGAGCCAACACCTGTGACAGAGGTGCAGGGACAGTCAGACACATCCCAAAACCCACAGGCTGTGCCTCCACCATGGAAAACTGTGACAGGGGAGGAGCATGGGCCTGGCAGGGCTCTGCAGGCCCAGCACAGACCTCCCTGGGGGCGGCCACCCCTGGCACAGCCCGTTCCAGGGTCGTGTCCTGCTCCAGGGGGGCACGAGCGAGGCCCCTTCTCACCACCCACCACCCCCACCCCGTGCTGGCAAAGGCTCCGTGGCACATCTAGGTCAGGGCAGCACTTGTTATTCAGCCCCTGTCCTGACCCAGATGGTGCAGAGCTCTGCCAACCCCCCCAGAACCAGCCGGAACACTTTGCACACAAACAGCCTTTGAGAGGCCCTGGCAGCGCCCGGGGGGACGGGGGATCTGCAGAGCGAGGGCTGTGCCTGGCTCTGCTCCTGCTGAGCCAAACCTGCTGCCCACAGCGAGGATCCCACCTCCCCCTGGGGAGGTCCCACTGTGCTGTCCCACTCCCCTCCTCCAGTGACGCCCTTGGTGGCCAGCAGTGTCCCCACGCTCACCAGGGACAGCCCATAACAGGGTCCTGCTGCCACCTGAGCCCACAACCCCCCCAAGCCCCCCAAGCCCCGCTGGTCCCCAGCGTTCCCCCGCAGCGACGTGGGACACAGAGCAGGGGCGAGAGGTCACCAGCTGGGGTGACCACGGGCAGGGCCAGGGTGGCCACGGGGTCTGGCTGTGCCGAGGGGTGGCTCAGGGAGGGGACAGGGACAAGCACACACCTTCACAGGACTGCTGCCCGCTCTTGAGGCTGTAGCCCGCCGTGCACATGCAGGAGCGGGAGGTCTCCGAGGTGGGGAGGCACAGCTGCGAGCAGTCCCCGTTGTTTTGGCTGCAGGGGTTGGTCCCAGCTGTGGCAGAGAAAAGGGGGTGAGGGGCTCTGGGAACCAGGGTGCACCCACCAGGGCTTGGGCAACCAGGGCAGCACCCACACGAGGCGAGGCTGCCCTGCACCAGACTTGGCACGAGGGCAAGGACCAGGCCATCAGGGATGGAGCCACCTGGCCACCACAGAGACACCGAGCAGCTGCCCAGCCCCACGGGGTCTCTGTGGGACCCCACACTGACCTTGCTGGATGCTCTCATCGTACACCTTCATGTGCATCACCAGCGTGGTGCTGTTGCGCAGCACCGTCACCTCCGTCCCGTCCTTCTTGTTGCAGGTGCCCATCCTCTCGGAGGCCTGGTCAGCCCACCACAGCTTGTCCCCTGCGAGGAGAAGGCAGCAGCGTGTGGCAGCGTTCCCCACCCCATCCTGCCCCAGCTGAGGTGGGAGAGGTGGGCAGGAGGGTTTGGGAAGGGCCAGGAGATGGGGAAAGGTGTTCCCCTCACCCATGATGGCCAGGGCGGTGGCTTTGCTCAGCTGGCTCCGCAGGGACTCGATCACCTCCAGGTTGCTGCCATCCAGGTCACACCTGTTGATGGTGCCGTTGCCAGAGCTGATCCAGTACAGTTTGCTCTCCGGGTAATCGATGGCCAGGCCTGGAGAGGACGGGAATGTCACCAGGCTGGTGGCACACAGGGACCAGCACAGAGCGGGAGGTGGGATGGGATGGGATAATGGGATGGGATAATGGGATGGGATAATGGGATGGGATAATGGGATGGGATAATGGGATGGGATAATGGGATAATGGGATAATGGGATAATGGGATGGGATGATGGGATGGGATGGGATGGGATGGGATC
>NW_015379263.1:189162-193341 GCF_001522545.3 Parus major | reverse complement strand
TGGGATGGGATGGGATGGGATGGGATGGGATGGGATGGGATGGGATGGGGAGAGTGGGCAGGTATGGTCATGGTGACCCAGCACAGGACAACTGTCACCCCCACAAGGAGCCAGAGTGGGGACTCGAGGCCCTGCAGGAGCTCAAGGCGAGGTGGGGGATGCCAGGGGCCATGGAGGGGTCCGTACCAACAGGTCCCTTCTGGTTGGTGAAGAGCAGCGTGCGGTTGCTGCCGTCCATGTTGGCCACACTGATGTTGTCCCCATCTGTCCAGTAGAGCTTCCTGCAAGGCGAGGGGACAGTGGGTGAGGGGCCACGGTGTCAGCATCCCCCTGCACCCTCCCAACCTTGCAGAGCCCCTTACCTGCTCATGGCACAGCCCCACAGCCCCATGTCCCACCAAGGGGGACCTTGGGGTGGCCAAAGCCCCGTGCACACCTGGACTGGCACACCCTGATGGGTGCACACTCATCACAGCTCCCCTTTGCACACACGTGTGTAGGGACACACAGCACAGCCCCACGTGCTGTGACACTGCTCCTACACGGTGACACCAGGGACAGGCCCCGTTCTCTCCCATCACACACGTGCAGTCACACACACCCGAGCCTGCACACACACCTCCTCCCCTCAGCACTCACCCCCGCAGCGGGTGCACCACCAGGCAGTGGGGCTTGTCCAGCCCCTGGATCACGGCGTTCTTGAAGGAGCCATCCAGCCTGGCCACGTTGATCTGCTTCTTGTTGGCGTCGTAGCTGGTCCAGAAGAGGTTTCTGGAAACCCAATCCACGGAGAGGCCGTGAGCGTTGGGCAGGTCTGCAAGGGAACGGAGACAGGAGCTCGTCAGCTGTGAGGACAGGGCTGCCATGATGCTCAGATGAAGAGGAAGAGCCAATCTCCGAGAGATGAAGGCTCTGGAGGGCTGGGGGTCCCAGTTGTGGGAGCCATGATCCCCCTCACCAACCTGCAGAGACGACGGTCTCCACGCCGGTGCCGTTGATGAAGGCTCTCTTGATGGTCTGGGTGCGGACATCTGACCAGTAAATCCGCTGCTCCAGGGCGTCGTAGTCCACCACGGTGACGTTGTCGATGTCGGGCACGGTGAAGGAGATGATGTAGTTGTAGTAGGGGTTGTCAATGTCCACGCCCCGGATCTCCATCTGCCGCGCGTACAGCAGGAACTTCTTAAACTCTGGGAGGAGAAGAAGGGCAGCGGTGGGATCCGGCTCCGGAGCAGCTGCTCATCCCCCCGGCTCCCCAGGCAGACCCCTACCATAGCAGGTGGTGTTGTCCTTGTCCAGCTTCATGAGGTGGGGGCAGGCACAGGACAAGGTGCGGTTGTAGTTGATGAGGCAGAGGTGGGAACACGGCCCTTTGCCGCCGTTGGCTTCGCAGGGATTAGGAGCTGCAAAGGGGACAGGACTCAGCGACATCCCAGCCCTTGGGGACACCCACCCAGACCCTGCCTGCCCCATGGAGCATCACCCTCATCGCCTGATGGGGCAAAGGGGCAGCCACAGGGATGAGAGCAGCATCCACCTGCTGCTCTGAGTGGGTGTGGGTGCAGACCGAGTGCCAGTGCCACCCCTCGTGGTGCCCCCAGCCCGTCCCCGCAGCCGCACTCACCCAGGGGCTGCCGGGAGGGGTGATACACCTGCAGGTCAAAGGGCTGCGTGTTGGTCCTCTGAACCACGGTCACGTTGTGCCCCGTCCACTTGTTGGCCTTGGCCAAGGTGTTGGTACGCCAGTCGGTCCAGTACACCTCCCCCCCGTACAGGGTGACAGCGAAGGGGTGGGACAGGTACTCGTGTCCCCGCAGCACCTCGATGTGCCCCGTCCCATCGTACAGGGCCGAGTAGATGGCATCCGACCTGTGCCAGGGGGAGATGAGGGTGAGGGAGGTGGGGAGGGGGCACCACGGGGTCTTTAACCCAACAGCAACAACCAGCAGGGTCCGAGCAGCTGTGGGACAGCTGCTGATTTACACCAGGACCCACGGAGGAGAAAAGCCAGAGCAAGGTTGGCGCGTGCTGGGGACACCAACAGACCCCAGAGCGTGAAGGCTTCTCACTCCCAGCCCAGCACGGGGAAGATCCAGAGCGGGAGGGACAGAGATGGGGAGACACAGGGAGGTGTCCTGGCCCTACCTGGCATCGATCCAGAGGATCCTCTTCTCCAGGTAGTCGACAGTGAGCCCGTTGGGCCATCCCCCCGAGCCCGTCTCCTTGTGGATGGTGCGTCGGCCCGCGCCGCTCATGGAGGCGGCCTCGATGCGGGGCAGGCTGGCGTCCCAGTCCGTCCAGAACAGGATCCTGCCAGGAGGGACCGTGAGCAAGGACAGGAGCCCGTGGCCTCGTCCCCCACAAGATCCCGCGCTGTCCCCTCCCGTCTCACCCGTAGCGAGGGTCCAGGGCGATGGCGCGGGGGTGCTCGATGTCCCCGGCCAGCAGCGTGGTCCTCATGGTGCCATCCAGCTTGGCCACCTCGATCTGGTCCAGGTTGCTCTCCACCCAGTAGATGTTACCAGCGATCCAGTCCACGGCCAGTCCCTCTGGGGTGGCCAGGCCGTACTGGATCACCACCTCAAAGCTGGTCAGAGCTGTGGGGCACAAGGTGAGGGCTCAGGCTGCTGCCCCTTCCCCAGCCCACCCGGCACCACCACCCCCGTGTCCTCACCAGCTCCACCCAGCTCAGCTGGGGTTGATCATGGGGGGACATGTCCTCCTCAAACAGGGCCTGAACCACCCCTGTCCATGGTCCAAACCCCAAAGGGCTCCATCCACAGCTCAGACCCCAAAGGTCACAGCACCCCCTATCCATTATCAGACCCCAAAGGTCACAGCACCCCCTATCCATTATCAGACCCCAAAGGGCTCATCACCCCCTATCCATTATCACACCCCAAAGGGCTCAGCACCATCCACAGTTCAGACCCCAAAGAGCTCAGCCCCCATCCATGGTCAGACCCCAAAGAGCTCAGCACCATCCACAGTTCAGACCCCAAAGAGCTCAGCCCCCACCCATGGTCAGACCCCAAAGGGCTCAGCACCATCCACAGCTCAGACCCCAAAGGGCTCAGCACCCCCTATCCATTATCAGACCCCAAAGAGCTCAGCACCATCCACAGTTCAGACCCCAAAGGTCACAGCACCCATCCATGACCCAGGACCCCAAGGGGTCAGCCCCCCATCCCTAGTCCTGGCCCTGGGCTCCAGCAGGAGCAGCACTGATGGGGAGGGTGTGCTGTCTGTGCCCAGCTGCTGGGCTGCAATTACCAGCAGGGAAGCGCTGGGAATGCTAATTAACTACTGCATAATGAGAGCAGAACAGGCTCGCTATCAGGGCTGTGGGCTTCAGCTGCCACATCACCGTGGGGTGCCACAGAATCACTGACCCCAGACCTGCAGCCCTGCTTTTCCTCCAACCAGCCCTCCCACCCCCAGGCTCCTCACCCCCGTTCTCCAGCAGCTTCCCCCTGTAGATCTTGTCCTCCACCACGTCGGTCCAGTACAGGGAGCTCTGGTTGAGGTGGAAGTCCAGGGCGATGGTGTTGCGCAGCCCGGGCACCAGCACGCTGTAGTCCCCGCGGTGCAGGTCGATGCGCCGGATCTCGTGCCGGTTGGAGAAGATGATGAACGGCTTGAAGGGGTCTGGGGGAGGCAGGGCAGGGTCAGAGGGGCAGGGACAAGGCAGGGCACGCTGCACCCAGCCCCAGCTACACCGTCAGCACGCAGATCCCACCAGCAGCCAGCCACATCCCTCAGCACATGAGAGGACAAACCCCCCTGAGGCAGCTGGGGGGCTGCTACCAGGCCCTGGAGCCCCCCAAAACACACCCAGGCTGCGGCAGCTCTCGCCATCAGGCTCCAGCATCCAGCCCTCGTAGCAGGAGCACTTGACATTGTACTTGTCCTGCTCGCACTTCTGGCTGCACTTGAGGTGCTTGGCACAGTAGCTCTGGATCTGGCAGGTCTTGTTGTCAGCACCCAGCTCCATGCCCAGGGGACAGGAGCACACGATGCCCTCGCCAGGGGCCACCGTGCAGTTGTGGCTGCAGCCGCCGTTGTTGAGAGAACACTGGTCTGTGGGGACAGGACATGCTTGTCACCTCCTTGTCCCACTCCCAGGTCATTCTGTGTCCCCAATCCTGGGTCATCCCGTGTCCCCAGTCCCGGGTCACC
>NW_015379263.1:186252-188706 GCF_001522545.3 Parus major | reverse complement strand
CCCGGCCCCGCGCTCACCGCAGAGCTCGCCCTCGTCGGAGCCGTCGCCGCAGTCGTCGGAGCCGTCGCAGAGCTTCTCGGGGGGCAGGCAGATGGAGGTGTTGTTGGCACAGGTGTGTGAGGGGGGTTTGCACACCAGGGACTCGCAGTTCTCCTCGTCAGAGTTGTCCTCGCAGTCGCTGTCCCCGTCACAGACCCAGGCCTTGCTGATGCACCGGGCTGACGGGGAGGGAAGGGGGCAGAGCAGAACCAGAAGGGATGTTATCCCAGGAATTTCCAGATGTTACCTCATGCACGGGGGGAATGGGGGTGTTTGAGTAGCTCAGGGCTCCCCAAAAGTTGGACCAGGGCTGGTCCAGGTGGGACAGGTCAGGGAGGGCCTAGGGGGGCACTGGGGGCTCAGAGGGTCAGTCCCATAACTGGTGTCCTTTCACCCTTGTCCCCAACCCACCAAAGTGTCTCCCAGCCCCTTCCTCAGAGAAGGAGAAGGGATCTGAGGATGGCACCATCCATCAGGATGATGGATAACGGGTTGGCCACCGGTGTTTCCCCATTGTCCCGGCACCGAGGACAGTCCAGCACCCCCAGCTGGGATCCCCTGCCCCCCTGCTCTCACCTGAGTCCTTGCAGCCAAATTTGACGTTGGGGTCGCAGACGTGGGTGACCCCCTCGCAGTTCTTCTCGTCGCTGGAGTCCATGCAGTCCGTGTCCCCGTCACAGCGCCAGCGCATGGGGATGCACAGCCCGTCCAGCCGGCACTGGAACTCGTCCGTGTGGCAGCCCCCGGGCGGGCGCGTGGCTGTGGGGAGGGCACTGCTCACTGCCTGCACCCCACAGAGCCGGGGGGCTCCAGGACTGGGCAGGGACCAGACCCTCAGCCAGCAGGGAAACAGCTGGAAGCACCCAGAGGCACGGGAAGGGGATCTGGGCACCGAGTGTGGGCAGAGAAAGCTGCAGAATTCCCTGTCTGGAAGCAGGGCGGCTCTACCCGAGGCGGGGTTTGGCTCTTTGGGCAATGCCCAAATGCGGTTTGGGGTCCCTCCCATGGGCTGGGGCTCACCCTGGTTGGTGCAGTTGGCGTGGGTCTCGTCGCTGTAGTCGCCGCAGTCGTTGTCCCCGTCACAGGTCCAGTGCACAGGGATGCAGCGCCCGCTGTTGCACTTGAACTGGTTGCTGGAGCAGGAGTGGCTGCAGCCGGCCTCGTCGCTGTTGTCCCCGCAGTCGTTGTCTGCAGAGGGAAGGGGGGCGGGCAGGGGGTCAGCAGGGGCCCGGCCAGGAGGGGCTGGCAGGAGGGAGGACAGCAGAGACCCCTGGAAGCGGGGAACAACAGGCACCGGACAGAGCACGCCGGCAGACGGGACGTGGGGTGACTGCAGCCCCTCAGCGCCGGCGGTGGGACCCCCGCCATGGGCTGGAGACCCCCGGCTCCCCCACCCCACAGCACCAGCAGCACACAGAGAAAATGAAACACAGAAACTGCATAGATCAGCCATGAACCTGGGGGGCCCTGGGTGCCTGGCACCACAGGGGGCTCCGCTCCGGAGGGAGCGGGGATGGGGGACGGGCGCTCCTTTGGGGGTGCACCCATGGGGAGGGGGGCTGGGGCAGCCAATTGGGGGGGTTGGATTGTCTGGAGGAAACCCCCACGCCTGCTGTGGGCAGGGGGAGGTTTGGTCTGAGGGTACCTGGACACTGGCAATGCAGCCCCTCTGCCTGCCTGGCATGGGGGCCTGGCCTGGGCACCACCACAGAGCTCTGCTGGGGATGCCCCACCTGAGACTGGTCAAGGGGGGTTTTCTCCTGGTGCCTCAGGATGGGCACAAGGACGATGGCACTGATGGGGACAATGGCACTGATGGGGACAGTGGCACTGATGGGGACGATGGCACTGATGGGGTGATGGCACTGATGGGGTGATGGCACTGATAGGGACAGTGGCACTGACAGGGATGATGGCACTGATGGGGACAATGGCACTGATGGGGACAATGGCACTGATGGGGACAGTGGCACTGATGGGGACAGTGGCACTGAGGAGGATGATGGCACTGATGGAGATGATGACACTGATAGGGACAGTGGCACTGATGGGGACAGTGGCACTGAGGAGGATGATGGCACTAATAGGGACAATGGCACTGATGGGGACAGCGGCACTGATGGGGACAGTGGCACTGGTGGGGACAGTGGCACTGATGGGGACAATGGCATTGCTAGCTGCCTCAGCAGCAGCTCAGCTCCTGCACCTGCAACCCTCGACCTCTCCTGGCTCTCACCAAGAGGAGCTTCCTGAGCAGCTCTGCTCGGTGAGCTGGGACAACAGTGGCTCCCTGGCACCTGGCACATCCCTCCTGCTGCTGGGGAGCTGGGGGACATTGCCAGAGACACAGGGGACATTGCTGGAGGGGAAAGGGCATCACCACAGGCACCAGGGACATCACCACAGGCACCAGGG
>NW_015379263.1:182541-185719 GCF_001522545.3 Parus major | reverse complement strand
CATTGCCAGAGACACCAGGGGCATTGCCAGAGACACAGGGGTGTTGCCAGAGAGGACGGGGGGCATTGCCAGTGTCCGGAGCCCCCAGGGCTCGCAGCCCTCTGGAGGGGGCGGGTCTGGGGGCTCGGGGGGCCAGGTGGGGGTCTGGTGCATGTTGATCTATGCACTAACCGGTAGGCTTTGGACAGTTCTTTTCGTCAGAGCCATCCCCACAATCTTTTTCTGAAACACAGAACCACCAGACAGGAGCGTGGGCACGGTGACAAACACAACACAGCACAGTGACAAACAGGGCACACGCACAGCGGGCGGCACAGAGACGCTGGGACGTGGACACGGACACGGACACGGACACACAGAGGCACCGGGCAGCCTGGGAGGCGAGACCAGAGGCAGCACAGGGTGCTGGGGGAGTGGGGGGCAGCAGGGGTGGGGGTACCCCCGTGGTGCTGCAGCTCCCTAACCCTGCATGAGGGGCTCCACGGCCTGGCTGCCACCGTGGGGGATCCCACGAGAAGGAACCATCCCTTGGCAGGGCCAGCTCCAAGGGAGCTCGGGAAGACTCCAGGGAGAGCCCGGCACCCACAGCTCTGTGCCTCGCCTGCTCTGAAGACACTAATTATTCCTAACAAGGCAGAGCAGCTCAAAGACTGATATAAACTTGTGGGAAAGGAAAGCAACCTTGGGGCAAACCCTCTGTCCCAGGCCTGGCCCTGGAAAGATCCAAGGACAGACGGGAACTGGCTGGGAGAGCTCTCCTGCCTTCCCTGGGGCTGCAGGAGCTGGCTCAGCCCCACTGGCAGCTCTGGCCGTGCCACACTTGGTTCCAGCACCAGGGGACGGTTTTGGAAACCTTGCAAAGGATGCCAAGGTCTGGAAAAATCCCTGCTGGGTTATTCCTGCAGCTCTCCCTGCCCCAGCACAGCCAAGGAAAATACAGGGCTGGGGGCTGCAGGATGGGCTCAGCTCTGGCTCACGCCCACTCCTCTCGGGGGCTGGGCTCTGCCCTTCAGCACACGCTGAGAACTGCCCAAACTGCCAAAACGGGGTCCCTGCCAGGCTGCACCCCCTCCTCGGGTCTCGCCATCCCCTCGGGAGCAGCCCAGGGCCGGGTCCTCACCGTTGTCACAGCGCCAGTTGATGTTGATGCAGCGCCCGTTGTTGCAGGTGAACTGTGTCAGGGGGAAGCAGGTCGGGTAGGCTGCGGAGGAGGCAGAGGCACCGTCAGCACCTCGTGTGCACCCCAACCCTCAGAGCCCTGGGGAGCACCCCGCGCTCCCAGTGCCCCCAGTGCTCCCAGTGCTCCCAGTCCCAGCTCACCACACGAGGCAGACTCGTCAGAGCGGTCCCCGCAGTCGTCGTCCAGGTCACACGTCCAGGAGATGGGGATGCAGCGGCCGCTGGCGCAGGAGAACTGGTTGGGGGAGCAGGTCCGGGCTGGCCAGGAGGGACAGATGGAGTGTTAGTGGCACCTTGCTTTGCCAGGGGAAGGTGGGGGACAATCCCCTGGCTCCTGTGAGCTCCAGGTGCAAAGCCAAGGTGCAGGCACACGTGAGACCCCAAAACCTCACGCTGCAGCCAAGGCACACATGAGACCCCAAAACCTCAGGCTGTGGCTCAACGTGAGCTCTCCTGTAACTCCCTTGAGGACAAGGCAGGGTCCTCACCTGAGCAGGTGGAGTTGGACTCGTCCTCGTTGTTCCCACAGTCGTTGTCCCCGTCGCAGAGCCAGCGGTTGGGGATGCAGCGGTTGTTCTTGCACTTGAAGCGGTCGGAAGGGCAGGTGTGCTGGTCTGGGGGGGGAAACCACACTCAGGACCTGCCCCTCATCCCACCCCATCCCTCCTCTATGTCCAACAAAGAGAAAAACCGGGACAGAAAAGGGCCAGAGCCTCAAACTCGAGATCAGAATCTCAACATTTTCCTCCTGTAGCTCCTCCTCAAGTTGGAGAGGGGACAGAGGGGTCCTGGCTACCCAACCCTGCCCCAACCACTGCCCCCACATCTGGGAGAGCCTCAGCCCAAATCCCACGGTGCAGGAGGGGTCACGCACGGCAGAGCTCGGGGGCTTCATCGCTGTTGTCCAGGCAGTCGTTGTCCCCGTCGCATTTCCAGCGCTCCTGGATGCAGCGGTTGTTCTTGCAGGCGAACTCCCCGGGCTGGCACTGCGGCGGGGGGACGTAGGATGGATTGGCTGCCAAAGGGAAAGCACAGGAAGGATTTTAACCAGGTGGCCAAGCACAGCTTCCCACGGGGAAAGAGAGGCCCCGGGAGGTTCCCAGGGCAGCCTACCCTGGCAGGTGACAGAGTCCGACCCCAGGATCTGGTCCTCGGCACAGGCGCACTGACGGCCCCGGGGGGTGGCCAGGCACAGGCTGCTGCAGCCCCCGTTGTTGACACGGCATTTGTTGGAGCCCACTGCAGAGCAAAGGGGTGAGGAGATGGCACCTCAGTGCCCAGAGACCCCTGCAGACCCACGGGGGTGCTGCGAACCCCCAGCCCCCTGGACTCCCTCAACAGCAATGTCCTGGGGTGACTTTATGATACCGGTATCCCCAATCGTCTGGTTTATGTTATATATTAAGTTCTGCACCTTTAAGACTGGCTTTGAGAGCAAGAGAGGAGGAAGAAGAAGCGTGCAGTGTGTTAAGGAAAAACATCACTCATTCCAAGCAGCCACACTTGGAAGCCAGCTGGAGACCCCAGGTGAGGCCACAGAGACCCCTGAGGGGACACAGAGCCTGATGGAATCAGGGTAGGAAAAAGAGTGAAGGCTGGAAGGGCAGGGCACGAGCAACAGAGAAGAAAACCAAGGAGCACAGGGACGGTAAAAGGAAGCAAAAAGAGGCAGGGGGCTGCTCAGGCAGCTCAGACCCATCCCTCCAAGGCCAGCCCCTCGTGCCCTCGCACCTTGCTGCTGCTGCGCGTCGTACATGCGGATCTCGAAGATGGGCGGGCGCTCGTTGCGGAGCAGGCTCACGGCCTTGGAGGCCTGGTCCAGCCGGTAGATGCTGCCGCTGCGGTACTCGGTCCAGAACAGAAAGTTGCTGTAGTGGCACAGCCCAAAGGCGTGGTTCAGCTCCGGGCCCTCATACACGATCTGCGGGTGTGGGGAGGAGAGGCTCCGTTAGCTGGGATGGGAGCTTGGGGACAGGGACAGGGACAGGGACAGGGACAG
>NW_015379263.1:180694-182236 GCF_001522545.3 Parus major | reverse complement strand
AGGGACAGGGACAGGGACAAGGACACAGATGAGGACAGGGATGAGGACAGGGACAAGGACAGGGATGAGACTGAGACAGGGACAGGGACAGGGACGGGGACAGGGACAGGAACAGAGACGGATGAGACTAAGACAGGGACAAGGACAGGGACACAGATGAGGACAGGGATGAGGACAGGGACAGGGACAGGGACAGGGATGAGACTGAGACAGGGACAGGGACAGGGACAGAGTGATGGAAGGGGACAGGACAGAGGCCACAGCTCAGCTGCCCCAGGGCAGTGGGTGATCAGTGTCCCAGGGCCACGGGACCCCCACTCACCTTCCGCTCGGTGCCATTGAGATAAACCATCTCGATGCGGTCGTAGAAAGCATCCACCCAGTACAGGATCTTGGCTGGGATGTCCAGGCTCAGCCCGTTGGGCCACAGGACGGTCTTGGAGGTGATGAAGATGTTGCGGTTGGAACCATCCATCCAGGCCCTCTCGATCTTGCCCCTCTTGCTGTCCTTGGGATCCTCCTCCCAGTCTGTCCAGTACATCCACCTGCCACGGACACTGAGCTGAGCCCTGGCCTGCCCACCACAGCTCATGACAAAACCCAGCCACGTCCCCGAGGCTGTGGCTGTGCCAGCCAGCCCTGCCCACCCAGGCACCCGCACCCGTTCAGGGGATCCACCACGATGGCGCGGGGATGCGTCATCTTCCCCTCGATCAGCGTCTTCCGTGTCTGGGCAGCCTTTTCCAGCCGTGCCACACTGATGGTCTTCTTGGGGCCGTCATCCGTCCAGTACAGGTTGTTCCCCATCCAGTCCACGGCGATCCCCTCCACATTGTGGATGCCTTTGGGGGAAAAGCGGAGCGGGTTTGTCACCAGCCAGCAGCAGCAGCCCCAAATGGTGCCTGATCCTGAGCCAGAGCGATGGGGATGATGGACATCCCTAACCCTAACCCGGCCCCAGGGCACAGGCCAGGCCCCCCGGCCACGCACCGTCCTTCAGGATGGTCTCTCGCTCCGTGCCGTCAATCTTCTGGCGCCCGATGAGGTAGCTGGTGGTGTCGGCGAAGTAGATGAAGCCGGTCTCAGCGTGGAAGTCCAGGGCCCGGGGGTTCATGAGGTTCTCGATGGGGATCATGTGCTCATCCGGAACCTTGGCGCCCATGTCCATCCCACGGATGATGCCGGGACGCCCCTTCCCGTACACCAGGAACAGCTCGTGCTCGGGCTCTGTGCAGAGACAGGGACAGCTGTGGCCACCAGCAGGGCTGGGCCAGTGCCATGGGGCAGAGCTATGGGGACAATGACACAGGGACAGTGCCATGGGGGCAGTGCCATGGGGACAGTGCTATGGGGACAGTGCCATGGGGACAGTGCTATGGGGCAGTGCTATGGGGACAGTGCCATGGGGACAGTGCTATGGGGCAGTGCTATGGGGACAGTGCCATGGGGACAGTGCTATGGGGACAGTGCCATGGGGCAGTGCTATGGGGGCAGTGCCATGGGGCAGAGCTATGGGGACAGTGCCATGGGGACAGTGCCATG
>NW_015379263.1:176150-178889 GCF_001522545.3 Parus major | reverse complement strand
GCAGGGAGGGGTCGGCGCAGCACCGGAGCCTTTCAGCTCCCTGGAAATGCCTCGGTGCTTGGAAGCACCAGGTGAACGTGCTGGCAGTGGGGACAGAGAGTAAGAGGGACCATTAATATTTTAAGATGCCCCATCTGCTCCCACATCTCTGTACTCTCCATGATCCATCAACCATGTGGCACAGCTCTCACAGGAAGAGACGCAGCGCTAGCAGGAAAAGGGGGCACCCCAGGATGTTCAGCAGCTCCCAGAGGCCTGGGAAGCAGGAACCCCAGAATCCTTGAGGTTGGAAAACACCTCCAACATCACCAAGCACCTTATCAACCCAACCAGAGCACTGAGTGCCACATCCTTGGACACCCCCAGGGACGGGCACTCCACCATCTCCCTCAGCAGTCCCTTCCAAAGGCTGACCATCCTTTCCATGGGAAAATCCTCCCTGAAACCCCACCCGAGCTGGGCTGGGAGCTGTTATTCCCGAGCCAGGCTCCCACCTGTGGGCTGGCGCCGCTGGTGGTAGATGTGCAGCGCTCCGCCCTTGTCCACGCGTGTCACCACCTGGTACTCGGTGCTGTTGAAGCGGTTGACGCGGATGACGCTGGTTTTCTGCTGGGCGTTGGCGTTGTCAGAGTTGGTGGCGTACAGGTAGTTCTCAAAGACGGTCAGCCCGTACAGGTGCTCGATCTGGAAGGTACCAGGTGGGCGTCCACAAGGGATTTAGGAGTTGTGAGAGCCTGTTGGGCTCTGAGATGTGCAAAACCCCTGATGCCACCCAATGGCTCTTGGCCATCACTGGCCACAGAGTGGTCTCATCTGCCAATGGCACAACGTCATCCTTGGCAGCACCACGCTCAGCACGTTCCTTGCTGGACTTTGCTAAAGCCACCACTGCAGACAGGACACCGAGCTCCCATCCCAACCCTCTCCCCCAAACCCACTCACCAGGATGCCCTGGATGATGGTGTGCCTGTTCTTGCCCTCGTAGTCCACCACCTCGATGTAGTCCAGGTAGGCATCAGCCCAGTACACCAGGCGGTTCACCAGGTCCAAGGTGATGCCGTGAGGGAAGACGATCTTGCTGTCCACCAGCTTGGTGCGGTTCTGCCCGTCCATGTCACAGCGCTCCACCTTGGGGATCTGCCCGTAGTCGGTGAAGAACACCTTGCTGTGAGAGAGGAGCAGAGGAGCGAGCTCAGAGCCAGGATGAGCTCTGGGAGAGGGAGGACATGGATGTGTGGATCCCCACGGGGATGACTGGGGTCAGGCACAGATCCCCTGGGAGATGTGTTGGTGTCACTGCAAGAGGCCCGCACGTGGGGCTGTTCATGTTCAAACACAACCTGAGGCAGCTGCCTGTGCATCCCAGAGCCGTCCTGCCCAGCTTCCCAACACAGCACAGCACAGCCAGGGATCAGCACAGCCACCACAGAGCACAAGGGACTTCACTCAGTCACCTGTGGGGGTGTCTGCAGCAGCCCTGCTCGAGTCTGGAGTCTCTGTCTCCAGGATCCTCTGCCTTA
Organism: Parus major; assembly: GCF_001522545.3. Classification (NCBI taxonomy): domain Eukaryota; kingdom Metazoa; phylum Chordata; class Aves; order Passeriformes; family Paridae; genus Parus; species Parus major. The sequence continues at coordinate 177,369 of NW_015379263.1, read as the reverse complement.
TTTGTTTGTTTATATGAAATACTCCCGATTTTCTGCTCAATAACACCAGCTTTTTCCATCTGAGCCAGGAGGGAAGTGTCCATCAGGAAAGCAGCTGGTGAAGGAGGAATTTTCCTCTTTAGTGGTTTCTCTGCTCTGCCCACCGTGGCCTCGGCCACAGCAGCTCCCGGGGGCTGGCAGCTGCCACGTGTTCCCTGAGCTGCTCCCATGACTCAGCATCCTGCCATCCCCATCCTCAGGGCTGGGCACACGGGCACAAGGGAGCTGCTCTGGCCGTGCTCGGAGCCACCTCAGCTCCCAAAAGCTGGAGCAAAGCTGTGACCACGCTGCCTGGCACGAGCTGGAAGCAGCAGCTTATCCCAAGCTGAGCCAGGGGTGTCCCGCAGGACTGAGCCCTCCCTGCACAGCTGCTGCCAGGGCAGGCTGGGTGGGAAGTGTCCCTGCAGAGGGGGCTCACAGAGGTACAGGGAACACCCCCTACCCCAGAGGGACAGGCCACCCTCGTCAGTTGTCCCCCAGGACTCACCCCATGGCTGGGTCCAGCGCAATTCCCTTGGGATTGTACAGCTCCAGGTCCAGCAGCGTGACGCAGGTGTCCCCGTTTTTGTTGCAGACAAAGATCCTGTCATCAATGTCATCCACGAAGTAGAAGTTGCCCGTGAGCCAGTCGATGGCCATCTGCTCCACGTCTGGGCAGGGAGAGGGAGGGAGGGAGGGGGGTGAGGCAGGGAAGGACAGAGCCAGGAGCCCCCCGGGATCACAAACACCGACACAGCCAAGGAATGAGACCATGGGAGCCATGAACGCACTGGGAGCTGCAAGGATCTGCCCTGGTCACCCCAGATGGAGCCACAGGGCACCCACAGCACCCACAGCACCCACGGCAACCCATCCTCTGCTCCCCAGGGAGATGGGACTTGCTGCCCCCAGACAAACCAAACATCACACACAACCAGGAGAGCGTCTGGTGTGCACACCGGGAGAGCATCCTGCAGAAACCCTGAGAATTCATCCCCCAGAAACCCTGAGAATTCATCCTGCAGAAACCCTGAGAATTCATCCCCCAGAAACCCTGAGAATTCATCCCCCAGAAACCCTGGGAGTTCATCCTGCAGAAACCCTGAGAGTTCATCCCCCAGAAACCCTGGGAGTTCATCCCCCAGAAACCCTGAGAGTTCATCCCCCAGAAACCCTGAGAATTCATCCCCCAGAAACCCTG
>NW_015379263.1:172613-175202 GCF_001522545.3 Parus major | reverse complement strand
ATGGGGCACAGCAGCCCCCCAGCCCCAGGACCCCAAGGTCAGTGAGACCCAGACTGCCCCAGTGGAGCAGGGCCAGACACCACTGAATTATTAACCAACACAGGAGCTCGGGAGGGAAAACATGAATCAAGCCAGGAGGTTTTGCAATGCCCCCACCCACCCTGCGGCCGAGTCCATCACACTGCCGGGCTGGGATGAGGCCATGGGATGAGCACACAGAGAGTTTGGGGTGCACAAACCCCAAGCCCCATCCCTGAATTACCCAAGCCAGCCCTGGGTGTCCCGGCCCTGGGGACGGGGATGGGGACACGCGGCCGGCGGTGATGCCGACAGTGACCCCGCTCCGGAAGGGTGAGGCTGCAGCCACCACCCGGCGTGAGGCAGCTCGTAAAAACAAGTGGAAACATCCCGAGCCAAGGAATGAGCATCAACCCCAAACCGAGCTGGGCTCAGGGCTCCCGATGCGCTGCCCAACGCGCCGGGGCTGGCACAGCGCTCGTGGGGCTCCTGCTCCAGCCACGACCCCACACCCCAACTCCTGGGGTAAAAGGGGTTTGTGATGAGCAAAAAACACCTGAAAATGTACACTGGGGCACCAAGGGCCACGTTCTGCCCCCAAAACTGAGTCCTGCTGTCACAACCAGCACCCACCGCCCTCCCCTACTCCCCAGCCAGCATCCCCAAACCCCCCTGTGACGTGGGGAGGGGGCGGCAGGGCCCTGCCGGGGCGAGAAACACTTCAGCGAAGGGATGTGCAAGAATTCCCCAAAAAAAGCAGGTCTTGGCTGGCGCCTGCGTGGCTGAGTCAGAGTCACAGGACCGGGGGAGCGATCCAAGCAGGGGCGGATGGGGAGCGTTGGCAGAACGGCTCAGGGGCCCTCGCCCCCCACCCACATCCACAGACCCCCGGATTCTCCTCCTCGAGGGGGTCCAACCCTCCCTGTCCCATCACCAGCGCCCCTTTCCCGTCGCTCTCCCGCCGCTCCGCATCCCTCCGAGCCAGAGCTGAGTCCAGCCCAACACTCCAGGAGGAATCCAAAGGGAAAACGGCCAAAACAATCCAGAGACTTCCAGCCCCACACTCCCCTCACACCCATCCTGCCACAGCCAGGGGGGCAGAGGGTCCTGCTCCAGCCGGGGGTCTCCGGACGGGCCCCAGCTCCGAGCAGGGCAGCACAGGGCAGGGGGCTGGGGGTGACGCAAGCACTTGCTCCTCTCCCAGGCTGTATTTTTGCAGCTGGAAAGCATTACCCTCCTCAAAGGCTTTTGTTTTCCAGCTTTGCTCCTTCTCTCCCTGCTCAACATGCTCCCTTTTCCTTTGCAGGAATCACTTTTTATTTTTATTATTATTATTATCATCATTGTTATCATCATCATCACTATTATTATTATTATCATTATTATTATTGTTGTTGTTATTATTACTATTATTATTATTTTCAGCTCTTTCTTGTAGCCTCAGCTAAACCTGGATTTCCTCTTGAACTTCTGGCGGAGGCTAATTTAGAAAATGTCTATTTTTAACCCCTGGCATTGGCCTGCAGAAACTTTACCCCCTCCTCCTTCTCAGTCTTTGGAGAGGGGAGGGCTGGGGGGCACAGAGTCTCCCCCCGGGTCCCCCACCCAGAACGGGTGCCCAGGGATGGTTCCACAGCCACCCCTGGCCATGAAAACACACCTTGGACCCATCTGAGGGGAGCAGCAGGGATGAACCTGCGCCCTGGAGGGGTGGCAGACGATTTCCATGGAGAATCCGAGGGGCAGAGACCACCCTGCTCCCTCCCAGAGCCCCCCACGGGTGCCTCTCCCCACCAATTCCCATCCTGGAATCAATCCTCCTCCTTGCTCAACCTCGGCGGGGCGTTGCGGGCGATTGCGACACGCCGAGCTCATTTCCCAAGATTTATTTATTTGAGAGCGTTTGGAAGGGAGCTGGTGGGGGCAGAGCGGGGAATGTCGGCTTCCCAAGGCTCTTCCTGGGAGAGGCAGCCAAAAAACCTCACGGGGACGAGATCCAGCCCTGCTTGGGGGGGAGGTGGCCTTGCCAGCACAGGGGGCAGATGGAGACAGGATGAAGGATGAAGGAGCACCGAGAACTTCATCAGGGTTGCTCAACACGGGCGGGTTGGCAACTTCAGCAAACCCCAAAACCCACCCTCACAGATGTTTCCTGGTTTCACACCCGCCACGGCCCGAGTGATCCCGACAGAGCTGTTCCTGAGGTCCCTGCCACAAAATCCTGTGTGTCACACCACGCTTGGATTTTTCCCTTTTCACGGAATCCCGGAATGGTTCGGGTCAGAAGGGGTCTTAAAGTTCATCCCATTTCATGGGCGGGGTCACTTTCCACTAGCCCAGGTTGCTCCGAGCCCTGTCCAACCTGGATTGGGCCCTTCCAGGGCTGGGGCAGCCACAGCTCCTCTGAGCACCCTGTGCCAGGGTCCCACCACCCTCACAGAGAGGAATTTCTTCCCAAAATCCCACCTAACCCTGCTCTGTGTCAGTGGGAAGCCATTCCCTATGTCCTGCTGGTCCCTGTCCCAAGTCCCTGTCCTGGAGCCTCTTCAGGCACTGGAAGAGGCTCTGAGC
>NW_015379263.1:169119-169805 GCF_001522545.3 Parus major | reverse complement strand
GAGTTCATCCTGCAGAAACCCTGGGAGTTCATCCTGCAGAAACCCTGGGAGTTCATCCAGGAATACCAGGAGAAGCTCTGCAAGGTGGGTGCTGGAAAAGGGAGCAGGCAGCAGGGAAGGGGCTCCAGCAGCAGCAGCCGGACGGGACACGTGGCAGCTGGGGGGGCCAAGGGCAGATCCCGCTGGGCAAGGTGGGAGCAGAGCTAATCCCGAGCTGCAGGGACCAACCCCGGGGCCTGGAGCAGGTGAGAGACAGCACCTGGCACGCAGCGTGTGAGTATTTAATTAAACCAGTGAAAGCCTGTTCAATCGGATAAACCCAACGCTCCTGAATTCCTGCCTCGCCACCGGCTCAGTGCTCAGCCCCTCCTGTGCCCCCCAGGACAGAGGCTGGGCTGAGGGGCTGCAGCTCCCAGACAGCCCAAGGGCTTTGGAGGGCTGTCCTTTGGATTAGTGACCCCCAAAACCCCACATCCCCAACACTGCAGCCCCACAGCCAGCACAGCCAGGGCAGAGCAGGGACAGGGGCACAGCAGCCCTGGTCACAAGGAGCCAGAGGTCAGAGGGGTCCAGAGAGCCCTAAAGGAGCAGGGATGGGGCACAGCAGCCCCCCAACCCCAGCAGCCAAGGCCAGCAGGACCTGGAGAGCCCTGAAGGAGCAGGGATGGGGCACAGCAGCCCCCCAG
>NW_015379263.1:163598-165839 GCF_001522545.3 Parus major | reverse complement strand
AGAGGCTCTGAGCTCTCCCTGGAGCCTCTTCAGGCACTGGAAGAGGCTCTGAGCCCTCCCTGGAGCCCTCTCAGCCCCAGGTGAGCACCCCCAGCTCTCCCAGCCTGGCTCCATGGGGGCAGAGCAGCTCCAGCCCTCAGAGCATCTCAGTGGCCTCCTCTGGCCACATCCTTCTTCTGCTGGGACCCCAGAGCTCCAGGTGGGGTGGTCCCACTTTGCCACAAGTGGGTCATGGACCCCACATTTCCCACAGGAGCTGCAGCCCGAGCTTCTCCCTCCCTTAACCCAGGCCACCCGATTTACCCCACTCTGCAGGGCTGTGGGTTTTTTGGGGAAGGAGCTTTGCTGACCCAGCACATAACTTTGCTCTGCATGAATCAGTTGCTGTGCAGTCTGCAAACACATCAATTGTGGCCTGACAGGAGGAGGAAGGAAACACACAATCTTCCCTTGGATTAAACCAGGGATTTCGACAGTCCCCAAACAGCTGCGAGGGGGACGCTGCCTCGTCCACACTCCTGCACAGTTGAGGTTGAACACTGAGGTTCAACAAGCTCAGGAACCAACACAGCAAAAAAATCCCTGAATTCCAGAATCCCTGAGGTTGGAAAAACCCTCCAGGATCATCGAGTCCAACCTGTGACCGATCCCTACCCGAGCCCTGAGTGCCACGTCCAGTTGTTCCTCGGACACCTCCAGGGATGGGCACTCCAGCACCTCCCTCAGCAGCTCCTTCCAACGCCTGACAACCCTTTCCATGAAGGAATTCCTCCTGAAATGTGTGGATGTAGCACCTGGGGACATGTTTCAGCACTGACCTTTCAGTTAATGAGGGTCTCAGAGGGTTTTTCCAACCTTAATAATTCCAGTTAATAACTCCACTTGCCAGCTACCCCTCAAGGGAGCAGTCCCAGGAGAGCAGGACAGGGATGGTGGGCAGGAGAGCTCCCAGCTCTGCTTGAAGCAGCCAGAAACACCCTGGGCACAGAGCTCTGACACCAAATCCTTGTTCCCATCTGCTGAGGAGCATTTCCCCCCTTGCCCCAGCACGTGGGACAGAGAACAGAGATGGAGCCACCTCCGCTGCCAACATCTGCCTTTAAATAAAAAACAATAAAGAAATAAAGAATAAATAAAGAATATCCATGCCCACATCACACATCTACTTCAACAGCCAATTCTTGCTTCCCCAGGGTGAAGCAGCCCTGCCACAAACCCCAGTGAGGCTCTGGGAGAGCCGTGGAGTCCGTGCTTCACATCAGAGCTGCCCATCCACGGAGATCCCTCCGCAGAGCAGCGGACACCGCGTCCATCCCCTGCTCCGGGCACAGCTCACCCCGTGGGGCGAGCAGGGCTTGTGGCCAGCTTGCCACCCAGCGAGAGGCCCTGGTGGCCACCCCACGAGCCCCCCAGGCGCCCGGAGCCGCCGGCACGCAGCCTCGGAGCAAACACAGCTTGGAAAAGTCGCCGAATGTTCCGGCTCAGAAACGCCGGCGGCGCAGGAACGGAGGCTCGTCAGGAATGCGGTCCCCAGGGCTGCTCAAATACATCGGTTTCCTACTTTCCTTTTTATAGGGAATGATCCTTTTGATACATTTACATAATACCATAATCTGGAGGAATTTCTGTCTCTTCCCTCTACAGACATCCTCTCCCCGGGAGAACAAGACCGTCTCTGTGACGGCACCGCGTTCTGTGGATAAACACTGCTCCTGGGGACAATTTTCCTTAATTAGAAGTATGTTAACAGGACGAGCACAAAGACAAACTCCCGCCCCAAAGGGCACAGGACGGCCGGACAGACACCCCGTGGCCCCGAGGGTCCAGCACGGCCCCCCTGCTCCCAGGAACAGCCAACTCCTTGTGTCTGAGCAGGGCAGGAGAGGACGGCCACCGCCACACACGGCCACAGCCGTCACGTCAGCCTCGTTCCCTCAGCAAACCAGGCTCAAAAATAAATAAATTCACCCCCCTCCTCTCTCTCTGCTGAGATGTTTCGCTGCGAGGAGGAACCGCTGGGTGGAAGGCGGTGGCCCGCGGCCAGGATGTCTGACTCGGCTCTGGGATGGATCCCGAGGCTCTGAGCGCATTCACGCCCGCCCTGCACAAGCCAAACGTTCCTCGGGGGTGACACGGCAGCCCCCACGGAGGGACATCCCAGCCTGGGGACAGCCTGGGGAATGGCAAATGCTGGAGCACTGCCCTTCTGCAGGGAGCCCTGGGATCCCCGGTGCAGCACCA
>NW_015379263.1:161771-162763 GCF_001522545.3 Parus major | reverse complement strand
CCAGCCCCTCACTGTCACCTTCTCCAGCTCCCCAGGGTGAGGACACCCCAAACTTTCACTCCTCCCCATGTCCTGGCTCAACCCTGCAGCATCCCTGCAGAGCCTGGCGGAGGCACCGGAGGTGGGAAGAGCAGGAACAGGGATGGAACGAGCTCCAGGCTGCGTGGAGGGCAGCCAAGGGACCACTAATTACTCTGCCTTAATGAGACCATTCCATGGGCACAAATATTCCAGAGAGGCCGAGGGAGGGACGGGGCACTTGGCTTCCTTCTGGGTGAGAGGAGAGAGACACAGGCTCGACGGGAACCCGGGCACCGGCACTGGGGTGATCTGGGGGCAGAGGGGATGAGAAAGCAGAAATGGGCCCAGCGTGGGCAGGAAGGGTCCTGAGGGGCTCCTGCACTGAGCCTGGCATGAGGCAGTGCAGGACAGACACACAGATGTGTGCTGGGACACACAGATGTGTGCTGGGGCACCCTCAGGTCTGTGTGAAATCAAACCCGTCCCTGGGCAGGAGCATCCTGATGCCTCAGGACATTCATGTCACCCTTTTGTCTCCAGCAATGAGGGAATGCAGCTCACTCCTGCCACCACAGCCTGGCTGGGGGGCTCTCAGTCCCCTTGGGGGATTTATTTCTGCTCCCTATAAGGGGAAACACCAGGTAAGGGGAGTCAGAGGTGCTGGGCAGAGCCACAGCAGGGTCCTGACTGTCAGATCTTCGTTAACAGACTGATTAAAATCCCCATTGTGATGTCACACAATGAGCTGGTGTGAGTGCACGGCTCCAGACACGGCCCCCAGCTCCTGTTCCCTCTATCCCCTGCTCCCTCCAGCTCCTGCTCTCCTTCATCCCCTGCATCCACCCAATCCCTGCTTTCCTGTTTGGTCCCTGCTCTTCCCTATCCCCTTCTCCCATCCACTCCCTGCTCTCCCCATTCCCTGCTCTGTCCAACCCCTGCTCCCATCCAGTCCCTGCTCTCCCCATTCCCTG
>NW_015379263.1:155919-159512 GCF_001522545.3 Parus major | reverse complement strand
GAGCAGTGCTGGGACTGGGATGGAGCAGGGATGGACTGGGATGGAGCAGTGCTGGGATTGGGAGAGCAGTGCTGGGACTGGGATGGAGCAGTGCTGGGACTGGGAAGGAGCAGGGCTGGACTGGGATGGAGCAGTGCTGGGACTGGGATGGAGCAGGGCTGGACTGGGATGGAGCAGGGCTGGACCGGGATGGAGCAGTGCTGGACTGGGATGGAGCAGGGCTGGACTGGGATGGAGCAGGGCTGAACTGGGATGGAGCAGGGCTGGACTGGGATGGAGCAGGGCTGGACTGGGAAGGAGCAGCACCAGAGCTGGGATGATGCAGTGCTGGCTCCAGTGCAATAAATGCATTCCCTGGCATCACCAAGTTCCCAGTTCTGACCATGCAAAAAACCACGGAAAAGGGGAAAAGGAAAGCGAAAGAGCGTGAGAAGGGGAGGAGAGGGGAGGGGAGGGGAGAGGGGAGCCACCCCAAGAGCCACGGGGAAGCCCAGAGCCCTGGCTCCTGACACATTCCCCAGTATTTTTCCACAAGCAAAGGACTCCTGCGTTCCCCTGGAAGCCGAGTGTCACCCGATCACAGCGCACCGGAGACGGGGATTTAACACCGCTGTCATCGCCGCTGCGCTGCCAGGGCTGACCGCCACAGCCTTGGGCTGCTGCCAGCTAAAGGTGGCCTCCAGAGGATGGTCCTGGCCTCTGTGCACGCTCCAGGGAGCTGTTCCCACCTCCTGGTGTCACCTCTAGGGGACTGGGACACGAATCTGATGGAAGGAGGCACAAATCCCCCGCCACAGCTGCTTCTCTCGCTGTCCCAGCCCCGGCACCGTGGCTGAGCAATGAGGATTGCTCAAGGATGTGATCCCTGACCAACGGCCCCAGGATGGGGGGACAAGGCCAGCAGGATAAGCTTGGAGAGCTGGGGGAGCAGAGGGCTCTGGCTGGGACACGGGAAGCAGCAGCACAAGAGCCCAGCAACAGATTTTAATTATTATTTTTTAGTGCTCTGTTTGGCTCTGAAATTCCTTGGAAGCCCAACTCCAAACAAACAAGGACATTGTCTGGGGAAACACGTGGAGGCTGGAATCTGGTTGAGAAAACCCACGGGATCACAAAGTCCCCGGAGGTCAAGGATCTGCCACGCAGCACAGGCGGTCCAAGGGGAGCTGTGACAGCCCTGCCTCGCTCCTCAGCTGTCCCCTGCCCCACAGAGGGCTCAGGGATGATGGGGGGCTCACCCTGAGCCCCCCTGTGCCATCCCAATGCTCCGAGGGGCTGGAGCAGCCCCGGCACAGGCACGTGCCTCCGTCCTTGAGCTCGATGCCTGCCAGGATCCTCCCGGACAGGAACACTGCGGGATTGTCACAGGGAGCGGAGGAGAGGGACAGCGGGATGGGAGGAAGGATAAGACAAGCTCCTCTTGTTACAATTCAGTGCTGGCAGGAAGGACGAGCCCTTCCATCGCTTGTGCCTCATCCTCATCACGGGATGAGCACCGAGGGACCCCAGGGCTGGCAGGACGGTGCCACTTCCAAGGTCCCTGTGGAGATGGGGACAGGCTGGACCCCTGCCCAGTGAGGGACCACATCATCCCACCTGTCCTGGCACCAAGCCCCACACATCCCCAGAGCCCCCCAGCCCACTCTGACCGGTGGCAGAGAGAAACGATCCAATTCCAGCACAAAGCAGGAATTTTTGTAAGAGAAATGGATGGAAGGCTTCACCAGCCTTTGGTTTTTAGTGTGTCCCCGGAAGAAGACCTGGGGGTAGGGAACCAGCCAGCTCAGATCAACTGAGAAAATCAGTGCCTGTGACAAATACCCACGGGCAGCGAGGTGGGAGCCGAGGGGGAGGCGCTGCGGGAAGCGCCGCAGCTCCCGAGCCCGCGGAGAGCAAAAAGCTTCGGGAGTGTAAGGACCAGGGGAACAGCAAAGCTCTGAGGACAGCGGGTCGTGCCAAGGGCTGTTAACAGCCATCATTTAACACATCTCCCACAGCACAAGTGACAATAATCCCTGCAGGAGCCGAGCAGGACAGGGAGGCAGGGGAGCACCGAGCATCCCAGGTCTTCCCTGGCAGCTGGAGCTGCTGATTTCCAGCCCCTCTGCATCAATCTCCCCCCATCAGATGCCAGCTCAAGCCCCATTAGCAGCAGGAACCGGGGAGGCCCCGTTCCTGCTGGGGGAAGATAATGCCATAAAGAAGCAAATAAAGAGGGAAAGCACTAATTGGATCCGTGGGTCTCGCCAGTGTCCTGCTGGAGAGTGACATTATCTCTTCATCCCGACCCCCAGCACCCGACTCAGCGCTGGGGGAATTCACTCCTCCACTTCCTTTGTGCTGGTGATCCAGGCTCGCTCTGAGGGAGCCTTCGGAGAGAGGCACGGGAAACAGAGACCCCCNCATCCAGTCCCTGATCTCCCCAGTCCCTGCTCCCCTCCATCCTGGTCCCTGCTCTCCCCTACCCCTCGTTTCCCCCCATGTCCTTCTCCCCTTTACCCCCTGCTCCCCTTTACCCCCTGCTCTCCCCCAGCTCCCACTTCCCTTCCTCACTGCAACAAGAACAGCCATAAACAGTTAAAAAAAAAAACCAACCCAACAGAAAGGAACCAGGAGATGAAGTTACCAATCATCCCGCTCTCCTGCCAAGTGAGTTCACGTCGGAGCCTCTTTCTTGGCCAGGATGAGGCAGCAAGGAAGAAAAATAGCTTTCCATGCAAAGTGGGGGAAGAAATGTACTTGGATTCCTCTGCAGAGCAACATGGCCCTGAAATCAATCTGTCCCAGAGCCCACAGCTCCTGTGCCCGCTGGCACCGGGACAGGACACTGCGAGTGACACTGAAATGGAGTCAATGAAAACACCCCCCGAGCCGGGCGGGCTGGGATTGATGCTGCCCAGAAAGGTGTTTTAATGCTGGCCAGATTGCTGGCATTTAGGGTTTATAATGCACTCGGGATCAAATGTCCTGATATTTCAAACCCCTTCCTGGGGGCTTGTTTTATAAAGGAAAACAACAAACCTTAAACCGAGAAATAATAAATCATTGCACCTCTGCAGCCTTTTCTCAGCAGCCACACATGGATCCTGCTGAGCTGCAGAATTCCTGCCTGCTCTGACTGGGAAAGAGCAGGGATGGACTGGGAAGGAGCAGGGATGGACTGGGATGGAGCAGGGCTGGGACTGGGATGGAGCAGTGCTGGACTGGGAAGGAGCAGGGCTGGACTGGGAAGGAGCAGGGCTGGACTGGGAGAGCAGGGCTGGACTGGGATGGAGCAGGGCTGGACTGGGATGGAGCAGGGATGGACTGGGAGAGCAGTGCTGAACTGGGAGAGCAGTGCTGGGACTGGGATGGAGCAGGGCTGGGACTGGGAGAGCAGTGCTGGGACTGGGATGGAGCAGGGCTGGACTGGGATGGAGCAGTGCTGGACTGGGATGGAGCAGGGATGGACTGGGATGGAGCAGTGCTGGACTGGGATGGAGCAGGGCTGGACTGGGATGGAGCAGGGATGGGACTGGGATGGAGCAGGGCTGGGACTGGGATGGAGCAGGGCTGGACTGGGATGGAGCAGGGATGGGACTGGGATGGAGCAG
>NW_015379263.1:149418-151067 GCF_001522545.3 Parus major | reverse complement strand
TCACACCCCACTGCTCCCAGCAGAGAATCGCTCTCGGCTCCGTGATCCACCCAGGACCTTCACTCCTTTGCAGAGATGAGCCATTGCTCATCCAACAGCACAGGGGGTGGGGTAAGGGGGTCCCTCTCATTTCAGGGCCCCCCTGGAAGCCTCCCCAATTTCAGGAGGCAAAAGACACCCCTGGGGGATGACACCATTGAAGCAAACACCTGACAGAGAGCCGCTGCAAACCCCAGATCCCCCAATTCCACCTCAACCAGCTCAGTCAAAGGATAAAAACAGTGAGAGGAACTGTGTCCCACATCCCGGCTCTTCAGCTGTGGCACCCACCCCCTGTCCCCATGACCCCACCAGCCCCCCTGCTCTGCACAGCCAGAGAAGGTGCTGGAAACCCACAGGGACCCCTCTAGGGCCTGACTCAGAGAGCACCAAAATCCCCAGCAGAAATTCTCCCTCCCATCCTGACTGCAGGGCTGGCACCAAACAGGACACAGAGCTGTAACCAGCAGAAGGAAACGGCCAAAGTGGCACCCACAGAGACACCTCTGGGTTGGGAGCTTGTTCTTGGTCACTTTTTGGGGTGGGACTCGGTCATTTCTTTGGGGGTGGGACCAAAGGAAGCAAGAACAGGCATCCCAAAACCTGCTGCACAGGTAGCAGCTCCACTCCTCCCTGTATCCCTTCTCCTCATATCTGCACACCAAAAAAACCACTAAACTTGTTAATAATAATAATAAAAGGAAAGGCAACGACCTGTGGAAAGCTGACTCCTTCCCAATTTCACCCACCACGACCTGGGGACATCAGGGCAGTCACAAGGAATTGGGGATGGGGGAGCAGGACGGGGGTCCCGAGGGGAGCGGGCACTCACGGTGCAGACTCAGGGAGATGTTGATGGACCGTTCTTCCACAAAGCCCTTCAGGTTGGGGATCTTGGCACACTTGAGGATGGTCTGGGAGGCACTGTCACCCACGTGGACCCAGCACACCGTGTCCTCCACGTAGTTGAAGTCCATGGCCGTGGTCTGCTTGGCGCTGGTGGGGGTGATGTTGGGCACGGGGGCTCCGCTCAGGTACGTGGCCAGGATGTTCTGGGAGTTGGCGATGAGCAGCACAGGAGGGCGATCCACGGGCTCTGGGGGCAAGGAGGGGACAGTGGGGTCAGGCCACACCTCAATCCCGTGGCTGTGACCCCAGGGAAGAGCCCTGAGCAGGGCCATGGTCTGCAGAGCTGCCCCGAAGCAGCAGGCTCCCCCTGCCCAGGCTCTCACCGTTCTTGGCTTTGCAGGATCTGTTGTCTGGCTGCAGGAGATACCCCTCGACACAGCTGCACGTGTAGGAGCCCTCTGTGTTGGTGCATGTCTGGCTGCAGGTCCCATACACGGTGCATTCATCAAAATCTGGGAAAGACAGGAAAAATCCCAAGGTTTGGACCAGAAAAAAACCCTCCTTCACGGCCTGAAGAGGGAATGAAGCTCCCCAGTTTCTCCAAGGTGGAGCTGGAGAGGAAGGGATGATCCCTCAAAGGGACCCTCACACCAGCCTGCCAAGGAATCCAAGGGACCCCACAACTTTCTGAGGAGTCAGAGGGACCCTCACATCAGCCTCTAGAGGAATTAAAGGGACCCTCACATCAGCCTCTAGAGGAA
>NW_015379263.1:142394-148164 GCF_001522545.3 Parus major | reverse complement strand
CCATTCCATTCCATTCCATTCCATTCCATTCCATGCCATTCCATTCCATTCCATTCCATTCCATTCCATTCCATTCCATCCCATCCCATCCCATCCCATTATCCCATCCCATTATCCCATCCCATTATCCCATCCCATTATCCCATCCCACCTGCCCCATGCCTGCCCACTCCCTCTCCCACGTGGCCGAGCCCCTGTGCTGCTGCAGGACGGTGCCGTTGGCCACATCCCCGAGGAGCCCCGGTCCCCAGCGTGGAGCGGGGGCTGTGCCCACCCCAGACCCACCTCTGCAGCTCCTCCGGTCCTCAGCCAGCTGGAAGGAGTGGTTGCAGTAGCAGACGGGGCCGGACACGGTCGGTGCACAGTGGTGCTGGCAGCCCAGCGCAGAGCAGTTGGCCAATTGTTCTGCAGGGACGGGGAAGATGGAAGAGAGAGGATGTCACCCAGGGAGGAACAGGATGGACACCAAGGGTTGGGTGAGCAGGACCGCCAGACACCCCACCAGGATTTGCTGGGAAATTTCACACTGCTCCCACCTCTCCAGAGAGGAGAGAAGGACTGAGCCCCTCAGCAGAGGGAGGGAGGATGTGTGGGATCCACAGCTGCTCCAGGGAGGGGGCTCTGAGCAGCCCCTGCCATCCCCAGTGCTGCTGACCCTGTGCCACTTGCAGGGGTGGCTGAGACCTGGCACCCCTTGTGCAGGGAGGGGATGCAGGTCCAGGCCATCCTGAGGGATGTGGATACACCAGAGAGCCCAGAGCTCCCCTCCTGTCCAAGCCTGGAGTGCTCAGAGGGGCCAATGTGGGGGTTCAGCACCGGGGTTCTGCTGGCATTAGCACCCCCAGGATGTCTGCAAGGGCAGCAGAGCATCCCCAAATCCTTGGGGGAGCAGGATGGGGCAGCAATGGTCCAGCAGCTGGAGCAGGAACAGGGGTTGGGGTGATTTGGGGTGATGGCTCAGGGTGACAGCTTGAGGTGATGGTTTGGGGTGATGTCTCAGGGTGACAGCTCGGGGTGACAGCTCACCTGCCCATACCTGGGGCAGTGACAGGCTGGGACTCGCAAGCAGCTGCGAGGAAATGAGGAAATGCCTCCCTGGGGCGGCACCGGCCGCAGGCAGGGGGGACTCGGCATCCGGCTCAAGCATCACCGAGGGCTGGCGGCCCCGGCGTGCCCAAACCTGTGAGCACCAGGTGCCCAAACCTGTGAGCACCAGGTGCCCAAAGCCCTGAGCACCAGGTGCCCAAAGCCCTGAGCAGCTGCCCCAACACGGCTCACGTGGCTCATGTGCTGCCCGGCCGTGAAAAATCAGATCCCACTCAAGTAAGGAGAACTCTCACTGAAATATTCATTCTCAGCTCAGGCACAGCTGCAGGAGCTGCCCCGGGCTGCTCCCATGGGATCCAAGCAGCAGAGAGGAGCTGGTTCCCAGCAGGGAGCCCTTTGGGGCCAGGGGTCTTGGGGGAGCGGGACAGGAGCCCCCCAGCCCAGGCAGGGAAGGGCTGGGGAGCACAGCGGCTCTGGAGCGCAGGGTCAGCCCAGGACACACGTTTCTGAGCGATTAATCTGCACAGCAGCACGCTGGTTTAGGGAGTTTTCCAGCAGGATTAGCCACGGGGACAGGCCAGGAGGGGGGACAAAGCTCCTGGAAATTAGGAAAAAACCACAGCGGTATCTCTTATCTGGACCAGAACCCCAGGCCTGGAGCTTTTAAAGCCAGGAGACAATGCAGTTATTTCATGGCTGCAGGCTCAGGAATGATGGGCATTTCACTTCCAAGCGGCTCTGGATAATCTCTGGATCTGTGACCGTGCTGAGCTGAGTGTGGTGGGGCTCACACTCCACAGGACAAACCAGAGACCTCAGGGACCTTTTGGGGAGTATCCCATGGGGCAGCCCCCCCTTTCCTGGCACCGTGTGCCCCCCAAACCTACCCCGGCAGTGCGGCCCCTCGTCGGAGCCGTCGAAGCAGTCGTGGAGGCCATTGCAGAGTTTGCTCATGTGGATGCAGAGCTCGGTGCCCAGGCAGTTGTGCTCGTTGGGTTGGCAGCGGGACACTTTGCTCTGGGGACCTGCAGGGCACCAAAGGGGACGAGGGTCAGCACAGGGACCGTCACCCCCCGGGTGCCAACACCCTGCTTGTCCCGAGGCCGTGGCACAGGCAGGTTCATGGGGGGCCCCTCTGAGCCCGGCACAAGGAGACTTAATCTCCATTATTAACTGGAAAAATTACAAAGGAAGCCAGGCTTTATTTTTAAGCTCCTCTGAAAAGAAGTGAGGCATGGAGACAAACAACAAACACACCATAAATCCATTAAACAGCCTGAAACCCCGGGAAAAGCTCCTGCAACGGCTTCACCCTGGGCTGGAGGTGGCTGCAGGGGTGACAAGGAGCCCTGGCACAGCCCCTGCAAATCCTGACCCCCTCCATGGGGTCTCCTCCTCTCCCTGCCCCAAATCCACCTTTCAAGGCTGAACACACACAGCGTTTCACCAGAGCTACCAAGGCATCTCTGCCCAGCCAAAACACTTAAAATCCCATTTTCCAGGGGCAGCTCATGCCTCACACTCCCCTCAGGGAGGCAGAAATAGCTCCGTGGATCCCCCCAGGCCCCCAGTGAGCAGCAAGAAGGGCACAGCACACACCGTGTCCAGGCACGGTCCCATTTTAGCCCAGTCACCTTCACCAGACTCCAGCAGAGGAGTTTGCCCTAAATAAGCTCCAGCTCTCCTTGGAGAGGAGTGTTACATCACACACAGAGCTCCGTGTGCCGGCACATCCTCATCCCACACAGCTCCAGACACCTCTGAGGGACACTGGTGGTGATCCCACCGTGACCCTTGGGCTCCCAGGAGGGGATAAAAGCCCTTGGAAGCACATGGAGCTGTGGGAAGGGCACCACAAAGCCCAGGGTGTGTGACACCCACCCTGCCAAACACACCAAGCAGGATCCTCAACACATCCCAGCCAAAACTTCCCTGTCCAGTGTGTCCATCCTGGCCAGTGACCCCCATTCCTGCTCAAGGGATGCCTGAGAAACAGGAATCTGACAGGCTCCAGGTGCCAGATCGCTCCCCTGGCTCTCCATCACATCCCAGTACGCTCCCAGTGAGGCTGGCCTGGCACTGTGGTGATGGGATCTGCACACCCAGGCTCTGTCACAGCCAGCAGAGATCTCAGCTTCCCCTCTTCCCCAGCCCCAGGGCACCCAGCAGATGATTCCTGGGAGAATTTCTTACTGGGTGCCACTGCACAGATTTATTTTTGCAGAGGGTGGGCCCCCCGTAATTGCAAATTATGGGTTAATTAAGTAACGTCAATATATGAACCAGAAGAATGGAGGGGCTGAAGTGAAGAGCCCAATTCATCAGTCAGAACTGCTCTGCCGTGTCCATTATTCCCTGCAAAGAGCCTGGATCAAACCACTTATCCCAAACAGGGCAGGATTAATCCACAAGCCACTTTGTTTGCTTTTGACCGTGTTGGCGCTAATAAATGAGCCAATTTATTACATGTGACAAGCTTGTGGTACACCCCAAGGAGCTGAATTAGATAGGAATGTTTAACCTCGAAAAACCACTCAGAGAAAAAAAAAAGGGAAAGAAGAAAAGCAATTCTTCCTCCTGCAGTTGATTTGGCAACAGCCCAGGGAGATGCAGATGGGGGAACACAATGAGGGAAGAGGATGGAGGAGCAGGGGTGGGATGATCCCACTTGTCCTGGCAGGATGGACACGGATGGCAGCACTGAGGGCCTCTGGGTCACTTCTGAACTCATCAGGACCGTGCCAACAGCAGATCCAGCACAGCAAGATGAGGGATCTGAGGCCTCCTGAACGCTCAGATCAAAGGATGGACCAGCCAGGCACCGGCCAAAGCTGAGCCACGGTAAATTCCTTCCTCAGAGCCCCTCATCTTTGATCTCCAACAGGATGGACACTCTTCTCCAAGTGTTTTCCTCTCAGGAAAGCCCCGTGGAGCAAAAAACTGACTGTGCAAGAACCAGGCAGGAGCCACTCACACCAAATGAGCAGCACTGGGGACAGGAAGGGACCGGCTTCAACCTGAGCAAATCCAGGGAATACTTCAAAGGATTCCCCAGAGAGGAAAACCTGGCACGTGCCTGACAGCGTTCCAAGAGGCTCGGGCAGGAGAACATCGGTGCCACGCAAACCCCGCGGCACCAAAGGGCTCCGGAGCCCCGGCAGGAGCTCGAACATGGATTAAAGCAGAGTAATAAAAGTCATTCTCTCCCTGCCAGAGAGATAAGGGGGATGAGAGGCTGCTGGAAGCCCCGGTGCTGGAGTGGCGTGAGAAAAGCCAGCCTGGCAATCCCAGAGATAGCGGGGGCCGTGCTGACAGCTCGGGCTCCACGGGATGAGCCTGGGCAGGAGCAGGAGGGAGGCTCCACTCATCCCCTGGCCCATGGCAACGGCACAGATGTGCCCTGGCACCCCAATCTCCGTGTCCTGGGGGACACAGCATCCCCCTGACTCCTTTCCAGTGTCTAGGGGTGCAAAGTGGGAACTGCAGGTGGGCAGAGACACTCAGGAAGGTGCAGCCCCTCCAGGTCTCCAGAGATCAGCTGGGGAAGGAACTGCTCCCAAAGAACTGAGAAATTCCAAAGTCTGGGGTCTGTGGTGGTGATGGAAACGCACAAACTCAGTCCCATGGTGGTGAGGAGACAGGAGATGCCAGGCCTTGGTCTGTGTCTCACAGAGGCTCCCACTCCCCTGTCCTGTCCCTGCCAAGCGTGTTCTGAGGGGCACAGGGGCAGCGGGGGTCCCGTGTCCTCCAGGGATGAGCCCTCAGGGGGTTTGGACCAACCCCAAGAGTCTTCCAACATCCATGACCTCCACACAGAGGTGCATGCACAGCACCTGCTCCTGGCACCAGGCCCCTCACCAGCCCCAGGGGAGAGAGAGGAGGAAGGTGAAGAGGGAAGAGCATCCAAGGGATCCGTGCTCCGGTCACCTGCCCACGTGGATCGAGCAGGGATGCACGCGGCAAGCGGAACATGCCAATCAGGATGGATTTCTTCCAGCCTCCGAGTCCTCCTGCTGTAATTTTCCAGGGCTGCTGATTGACTGGAGCCAGCCAGCCCATCCCAGCCCCCCACCCCTCCCACGGAGGGGCCGTTGCATCATTTTGCCTTAAGGAATAAACAAACCCAGAGCCGAACCAGAAACTGCTCTGGAGGAGACGGTTCTGCCAAGCACAGCATGAAGTGGGAATCTGGGAGGGAGAGCTGGGACAGGGAACGAGGAAATTCTGCTGGGCCCCGTGGTGGATGTCCTGTGGCCCAGAATGCTGGGACATGGGACAGGTGGGTCCTTGCTCCAGCCCAGCCAGAGCAGAGCTCCTGGCACAGCTGCCATCCCTGGTGTCACCACAGCTCTGACTGCTCTGCAGACACCCCCACATTCCTGTCCCTACACCTCACCTACCCCAGCCCAGCTCTGTTTCCTTCCAGAGAGGCTCCACCACCCTCAGAACACATCTGGGACAGCAATGTCACCTTTCCAGCAGATCCCAGGACTCCCAGAGATCTCCTTCCCTCACTCCCCATGCCCAGGAGTGCCGAGGTGCTGAGGACGGGGTGACACTGCTGCCGAGTGTTCCTTCCTCGTGCACATCCATTTCGATGGAAACAAACACAAATGAGTGATCCCCCGTTCCCAGGAGGCTGGTTTGGAACCACGGACAGAGGGATGGACGGACGGATGGATGGTGGATGGATGATGGATGGATGATGGATGGATGATGGATG
>NW_015379263.1:140012-141014 GCF_001522545.3 Parus major | reverse complement strand
GATGGATGATGGATGATGGATGGATGATGGATGATGGATGATGGATGATGGATGGATGATGGATGATGGATGGATGATGGATGGATGGATAGATGGACGGATGGACGGACGGACAGAACAGACATCCCCCACCCCGAGCAGCTGCAAGGAGAGCTGAGGTAGAACATTGTGCACCAGCCTCTCGGTGCCCTGGAACACCCATGGAGCGATGGAGCAAACCCAGAGAAGAGGATGAGGAAGGAAAAGCATACATACATATCTCGGGAGATTCATCCGAGCCATCCGGACAATCCTTCTCCCCGTCACAGCGCCAGCCCTTAGATATGCACGTAATCTGATCTTTGCATGCAAACTGTTTGGGGCTACAAGTCTTCGGTGCTGGATGAGAAAAGAAATAACGATAATAAACAACATCAGTTTCTTCCCAAGGACAAGTTGTTTCAAAAGAAAAATCAAATTTCAATTAAAGGCCGAGATTGGTTTGGGGTTTTGTGTTTGGGGGGTGCGTGGGGATGATTTCTTTCCTATGGCTTGGCAGAAGTTGGAGCCTGGCACCGGATCCATCAAGCCTGCCCCTAAGGAAAGGAGGAAATTTAAGCTGGAGCATTAATTACACCGGGAGAAAACAGGAGTCGAGCGCTGTGATGCACTCGCAGATTTTAAAGATCATTTAACTTGGATGAATTAGCTCCTGGGAGCCAGAGGCGCTTCGTTTTCTGTGCTAGGCAAGAGAAAAACAGGGAAAAAACAAGAAATTCCAAATGAGAACAAATTAAAAAGTAATGCTTTTTTAAATCATGAGGACAACAGCGGGATGAGGATCCATCCATCCCATGTCCAGGGAAGGGTGATCCCACATTTCTGACCGGACACACGGGGAGGGAAAATGGTCAGAGTGAAAAGCAACAGGAAAAGCCAAAATGCAGAATCTGGGGAGGGAGAAAGGCTGGGAAGAACCTCCTGCCCTGCCTTGGGGGGGTCACTGAAATGGGGGGGACATTG
>NW_015379263.1:126074-138941 GCF_001522545.3 Parus major | reverse complement strand
GGGTCACTCTCCTGCCGCACCCCGGGAGTAGCCGGAGCTCTTGCAAACCCAAAACAACTGTGAGCCCTTGCTCAAGCTAAGGCAGCCACACACGCAATTCCCAAAACATTCATCTCGTGGCATCCCTGCTCTCCTGCCAAATTCCCCGCTCCCAGGATCCACCTCACTTCCTGCTCAGCCCGGGAAAGGGGGGGCTCCGTGTCTGCATCTTCCTCCTGCCGTGGGGCTGCTCCACAGCGAGGGAGCCTGCGAGGGGAGAGGATGGGGACGATGCTGTCCCTAATCCCAACCCCATCCCTGAAGGGTGGGAGGACACTTCCCACCGTGTTACAACCCTGATTCCTCCTGGGAGCCGCACTGGGCTTTGCCTGATGCCGTTTGCTCTGATGGAAGCGCGGCTCCTCCTGCCAACCCTTGCCTTCCCTCCCTTCCCTCCCTTCCCTCCCTTCCCTCCCTTCCCTCCCTGCTCACCGGCAGCGTGGGAGCTGCTGCTCGGCACCACGGCACAGCCAAGATGGAGACTGGACAGATCAAAATGGATGGAGCATCCCTGTCCTTCCCCTCCACCTTCCCTAGGCCAGAGGCACAGCCTGAGCCTGTCCCCTTCCTCCCACCGGGCTCAGGGACAGGATCCTCCTGGTCCTGATCCTCCAAATCCAGCCCTTCCACCCCCTCTTCCTGGCGGAGCTCATCTGACGCCTCCATCTCCTGGCCACAGGCGCATCCAAGGCAGGATTCATTAAGAAAACCACAGCAAAGAACTGACACTCTCCTGGGTTTCCTGCTCCTCCTCATCCTCACAGGTCTCCAGCAGCCACAGCGTGACCCACGGGTTTCACTTCCCGAAGGAGCAGGCAGAGCTACAGGAGGGCAAATCCCTGGGAACCCATTCCCAAACTGCTTGTGGGATGGGAAACCAGGAGCTTGTTTTGCACTGGGGCCTCCAATCCTGGAGCGGGGACGCTCGAAGGAGTCAGCACCAGCATCCCCAGCACCAGAGCACGTGGGATTCCTTCCAGCATCGACACACGCTGTCCTTCCAGACAGATGGAAGGATGATCCCAGAGAGCTCCTGGACACCCAAAGCCATCCCCTCCACCATTCCCAGCCACGGGAAGAGCCGGAGGCACCGCGGCCACCGCGGCTCAGGGCAGGGAGAGGATGGAAGGCGATGGTTCCCCGAGCTCCTCGGCAACCCCACGCGTTCCCTGCGCATTCCCCGTCCTCGCACAGCGTGTTCCCGACGGGTTCAATGCCCTCCTCTGCCCGCCTCGGTGCCAGGTGGACAATTAGAGAAGGTGTCTCTGTTCAAGCATCCCTTGCACGGAGCCAAATTCCCTTCCCGAGCCGGGCGCTCGCCCCAGCGGCGGCGATGGCAGCGGAGCTCCGGCTCCGGGATCGCGAATAAAGGCGCCTTCATCGGCGCACAATGAGCGGCTCAGAGCGCGGCCGGGGCAGCTGCAGGGACACATCCCTGCCTTGGCAGCCAGAGGAGAGACCCCGGCTCGAAAAGGGACTCAAAGGGGATAAAACTGCGCTAAAAACACGGCAGGAGTTTGTCAAAATAAGCGAAAGATTGGGGAAAAGGTGGGGAAAAAAAATCCACCCAAAAGGTGGATCAAGGTGGGTTAAAAATGAGATAAAATGGTTGGAAAAAAAGGCACTAAAATGTGGCTAAAATAAAATAAAATTTTTAAAAAGGGATCTGGAAAGTGGCGAAATAACAGGGTCTCAAAAAAGGCACATAGGAAAAGGGGCCCTGAAAAGGCACAAAAATAAAGAGGTCACCAAAAAAAGGCCCTACCCCAAAAAAAGGGCCTCTCAAAAATGGGATAAAAAAAGACCCTCAAAAAAAGGGCCCCCAGAAGGCCAGAAAAACAAAAAGGCCCGAAAAACTAAAAGGTCCAAAACCAAAGTAGTCCAAATAAAAGGTCCAAAAAAAGCCAATTTGGGTGCAAGAAAGGGGATTGCTTTCCAGAACAGGGTGAGAACAGACATCTCCCCAGGTGGGAAAGGGACCAAAACCATGACAACAGAATTCCACGGACACCCAGAGGCTTTGTGTTGGAGCGTGGTGTATTGGGAAAGGGGTTGGCAAACACAAACACCAAAAAAAATCTGATTTTTTGCCTGAAATAAGAAATGGACACCAGAACGGGCTGGTGGAGAGGTGGAGAAGCAGATCCTGGAGCAAAGGCCACGTGACCTTCAGCGCACGGATGAGGACGACATAAAAACCTGGACAGACTGGGAGCAAAGCACAGAAATCTGAAGGAACTGCTGTCCTCCTTCCTCCTCAGCCCAGCTCCTCCTCCTCTCCTCGGGAGGAGGCGTCCGGCCAGGAAACGGCGCTGGCCATAAATACGGGCTGGGACGGGCGAGATTCGCAAACCAGATGTTCTGGGGGAGAAGGGAGCACAAAAGGGAGGGAATAAACCCACTCCAGAGGGAAATATTCCCACTCTGTGCTCCTCCAGGTCTCCATCCCCAGCTGAGTTGGCTGCAGCACCCCCAGAACAGGGAGGGTTGTTTGTGTTTGGGGCAATTTCGGCCTTTCCTTGGCAGAAGCTGTTCCATCAGCCAGATGAACATCACATCTTCATCCCAATGTTCCTCCTCTTCCTCCTTCCCTGTGGATTGAGGCTGAAATTCATGGCCACTCTTCCTGGTCAGACCCCATGGGACCCCCAGTGCCAGCCTGGAATCTGACACGGAGCCTTCGAGGCACAAACCCAACCACATTCAGCACACAAAATCCACCAAAACCACACCAGCCACCTGAGGCTTCATTTCTCTCCCCCACATCGCCCGCCCTTTGTGCCCAAACTACAGAAAAAAGCAGGATTTGTTCCTTTTCTGTGTTTTCAGAACTTGCAGTGGCCTGGAGTTTCTCTGCAGCCTCTGGACAGGAGCTGGGAAAGCCAAAGCCTGGAGCCCATCCTGGGTTGGAGCTCCAGGCTGATCCTCAAACCCCAAATCCAGTAAATTTTCCGGCTCCCAAAAGCCGAACCAGTTAATAAAGACATTTAAAATACCAACCCCTCAGGTTTGAGGCACATTTTTCCAGGGGGGGAAAGGGAAAAGGAAAGCTCAGCTGTTTGTTTTGCATTTAAACACACGATACCAAAACAATTCAAATGCATTTTTGCAATTCTTCCATCCGGCCCCCTCCGAATAGGGAAGATTCAAACCAGATCCCTGCTCCAGAGCTTCCAGGACCGACAGGGCTCCCGGCCATTCCCCCTGGAGAAGCCACAGGTATGTGGCCGGGCTGGGGGAGGGGGATGGCCGATTGCTAAGTAAATATTGACTTTAAAATACGATTTTTCCCCACTTTTCCCTTCAATTCCGACTATGGCATTGGAATCACGAGGCATTCACCTTCCTTAAACAAAATAAAAGGGATTATTTGGAGAAGGCAAGGCCGGCTGTGCTGTGCCAGAGGTGTTGGAATGGCTGTTCTGTGCCATTCCTGGGACAGGCTCTGGCTGGATGTGGCTGTTCACTCCAATTCTCTCCCTTTTTGGAACCCCCGAGGAGACAACAACAAATCCAACCAAATCCAGACCCTGCCATCACCTCAGCTCCAGCATTCCGGTGCTTCTCTGGTTTTCCATCCTTGGTTTCTACCCACGTTCCCAGCCCTGACCGAGGGATGACGCCGATGGGAAGCAGCTGGAAGATCCCACCTGCCCCCAGAGCCATCCTGGGCTACGGGCAGGGCTGTCACCCCCCTGTCACCCCCCTGTCACATCCCAGAGGGACATCCCAGGGCTCAGCACCCTCTGCTCATCCATCCCCAGATCCCACCAGCACATCCCTGGCCCTTTCCCACTGGTTCCACACATTCTCCGTGATTGCCCAACTGGACGCTCCCCAGGGCAAGGGACACCCGTCCCTCCCCATGGGACACGGACTGGGAGCCACTGGAGCCCCACAGCGGCTACCCCGAGACTGGGAGATGCCACCCCAATGTCCCCCTTCGGGAGCAGCGGAGGTGACAACTCCAGAGCCCCCAGCAGCCCCACGACACCCCCACTGGGATGGGATCGCCAGCAGCCAGGACCTGCCTCCAAACCCAGACAAAGGAGCAGAGCGAGGATGGGGGGGACGGAGAGGAGGAGGAGGAGGAGGAGGAGGAGGATGGACGGGCGAGCGCATCCCAAGGGAGGCAGGAGATGGAGGCAGGGAGCTGCCCACAGCATCCCCGTGGAGGGGGAAGGGGGAATAAAATCATATTGCGGCTCCCAGGGCTGCGTCCATCCCGCAGCTCCGCGTCACCTGACTTCAAACGCATCCGGGGGGAGACGATTTCCATGCAAACACATCAGGAAATCTGCGAGGAATGCGCTCCCCCCTCGCCCAGCCCCTTCCCCTCCCGCTCCCCAGGCTCCAGCAGCTCCGCCGCCTTCAGATGAAATCCATTAAAAAGAAGGGAAGAAAAAAAAAAAAAAAGGGGAATAAAGGAAAGATTTGCATTTTAAACCAAATTCAGGAGCCGGGAGAGCCGTGCCGGAGCGCGATCCCCTCCCGCCTCCAGCCCCACCGAGAGTCCGCAGCAGAACGAGCTGAAAAATGGCAGGAGATGGAGCCAGATGAAATGAAAGCTCCGGTATTGCCAGAACTGGGGATAATAATAATAATAATAAAAGAAAAAAAATAAAAAAAAAAATTAAAAATAGCTGTATCATCCAGACTGCGGTGGGGAGGGGCAGAAGGGGCAGCTCCAGCCCCACAGCCGGGGGGATTCAAGGGAGAATCCCCCTTTTTCGGTATCTTTCTTTTTGCAGCTTATCTGCAATTTAAATGGGGAAAAAAGGCGGGGGGGGAAGGAAAAAAGAGAAAGAAAAAAAGCATTTGCAGCCAGGAGAAAGAGGTTTAAGTCCTCTGGGTGCAGTTGGATGGGCTGCAGCCGGCCCTGGCCTGTGGCCATCCCTGCCAGGGTGCCCCGTGTCCCCTTTTTCCTTCCCCGTGTCCCCTTTTTCCTTCCTCAGAGCAGGGATGGGCAGGGGGCAGAGCCTCCCACCTCCCCTACCTGCCCAGGCTTTATTCCCTGTATTTATCCAGCAGTGGGATGTTTATACCCTGGGCAGTTGGGAACCCAAACAGGATCCGCAGTGGTTATTTATGGCCTGTGGCTGGAGCTGATAACGCTCCCTCCAGAGCCCTGCCTGCGCCGGGAATAAAGCAATTCCACAGGATAGATTAATAGGCATTTCATCCCGGCAGCTGGGAGGGAGGGAGGGAGGGAGGGAGGGGAGGCTGCCGGGGGCTTGGTGGGGCAGGAGGGTCCGTGCTTCCTCCCGCCGGGCCGGGCATCAGCTCGCCAAGGCTTTCAAAGGGCTGGAGCCCGGCCAGAACCATTGGCCTTAATTCATTAGTCAACTCAATTTCGCTGCCTCCGCAAATAAGGACTTTGTCTGGGATGGGGAAACGGAGCAGAGCAGCTATTGTGCCCTGGGAGCGGGCAGAAAGGGCCCTTTGAGAGGACACTCTGCTGGAATAAAAGTCACTTTTATCCCAGAATAATTAGCATGCTCTGAGTACACTAATTATTCCGGCATAAAGGGACTTTTATTCCCAAGCAGCGCGGGCCGTGCGGGGAGTTGCTCTGGATTCAGCTCCACCTGCCCGTGTGAATGCAGCCAGGGATGATCCAGCTGGGATTTGGGATCCTTGGGGTGGCCACACCTGGGGGTCCTCACTGGGGGTCCCACCTCAGCCAGGGCAGGGAACTGTCACCCCCCAGGAGAAGCTGGATGCTCCGAGAGGCCGGAGAACAGCAAGAGGGGCATGAGGACACAGAGATCCAGACCTGTTCCAAGCCTCCAAGTCACCTCCTGAGGTCCCCCTGGGCAGCAGGGTCCCCTGGGGGACCTCAGAGCATCTCCCAGCTCTGGGGAGCACAAGGTCACGGAGCCACCGTCACACGGCGCAATCTCCTGGCGCTTCAAGGTCTCTCCAGGGATAACAACCCCTGACAACACCCTGGCCCTGCCCTGCTCCTGCCAGGCTGTCACCAAGTCTCATCCCAGTCCCCAAAACCAAGCCAAACCAGCCTGCAGGGCACATCTCCAGTCACCCATCGGCTCCCCGGCACAGCGAGCACGTGCTGCCGGTGAGGGCAAAGCTCTGGGGATTCCTTGACAGCACATCCTGGAAAAGCAGGTCCTGCACGGCTTCCAGGTGGCAGCTGCTCCTCTGGAAAAACATCCCTGGCACGGTGAAATGTCCCATCTGTCTGTAACTGGTACAAACGGTGGGAGAGGAACTGGCACAGCCGTCCCTGAGCTGATGCTGTGTCCCAGATGCCGCCTGACCCTTTGGCATCTCCAGCGGATGCTCCCGGGGGCTTCCTGCCGGTCAGGGATCCTGCTTTTGCTGGTTTTAACTTCTATGTGTTGCAGAAAAAGAAAATTTAAGATTTTATGCAGTCGAAAGGGCGCAGGGCTGGGCAAGGGCCGATGGCACCAGGGCGGCTGCGGAGGAGAGCACGGCGCTGGTGAGTTAAGCAGCGCCGGGCTCCAAATCCGCTCTTCCCGGGGGAAAACGCGCTCCAGGCCGGCAGAGGAGAGGCTGAGCAAACCCATCTGGAAGGGCCGGGGGCTGCGGCAGGAAGCGGGGCCTGGGCGTGGGCACCGACCCAAGGATGCGGAGCCGGCCCCGGGGCGGAGGCGCCGGCACAGCCCCGCTCCACGCGGCGCTGGCCCCGGTGCCCCGCAGCATCCGCCCGGGCGCTGGGAAGGCGGCTGGAGCGGGAAGTATTAAACCCAAGTGCTTCCTTTTCCAAACAATAAAAAAGCACCGCGACACCCGCCGGGAGGAAACCCTTCACAGGCTTTCCCTGCGCTGGGGGCCGCAGGGGTGCAGCTGCCAGTGCCTGGAGAGGACGGGACCACCGTAAGCACCGTGGTTTGGGGTGTCTGTGACCCCCGGTCAGAGCCCCCGAGTGTCATAAATCACCTGGAGCCGCTCGTCCGGCAGTGACAGAGCCAGGGACAGCCAAGGGGTGTTGACACGGGCAGCAGGGGATGGGAGAGATGCCCCAGCAGGGGCTGGAGTGGGTGGGCACACACTGGCAGCACTCAGGGTGAGCAGAGGAGCGTCCTGCTGCTCCCCAGCAACCAGGGCTTGTGTCCCTGTGCCATCCTTTAGGCCACGAAATTGCAATTCTGAGGAAATCACAGGGAAGCAGAGGCAGGGGACACCGGGAGGGACTCGGTCCTGAGGTGCAGGGCCAGGGGTGCAGACACTCCTGCACGAGCTGTGGCCACGCTGTTGGCCAGCTGTGACTGCTGGTGGCCCAAATGAGCCACGTGTGACCCAGGAGCACCAGCCCATGCCCACAAACAAAGGGCTGCAGGTAAATGGGTGAGATTGATGCAATTCAGAGCTCTCAGCACATTTCAGTTTTTGCCTGGCAGCCCCCAACAAACAAATCCAGCCACCCCCAGGGAGGCTGGGGCATGGGGGCAGCAGCAGGATGGCTCCAAAAGCCTCCCCCAGCTGGAATCCTCCTCAACTCCATCACAAGGGATGGATGGCCAAGCCCTGAGTCCAAGAGCAGTGACTCCTCTCCACCTCCTGCAACTGCAGCCCCTCAATTCAACAGCAGCCCCCACACTCGTCCCCCACCTGCCCAGCTCTGGCACACCCAGGACGTGACCCCCAACACCTGCCCATCCTCACCATGGTCTCGTTTGGAGAAACAGCATCTGGCAAGTGCCTAATTAGTCCACTCAATTAAAGATGCAACTTCCAACTCAATTAGACTCCCTCCCAGACATCCACAATTCCCACTGCTGCCCCAGTCCATGCGCTCTGGACATCACAGCCCTGCTCTCACCTTGCTGACACTCCCTGGAGCCTGGGATGTTCTTCCCATCCCTCCCCTCGGTGTCACTGCGAGCACGGTCCCACCGGAGAAGCTCAGAGCTGCCAGCAAGGTCATTATCCAACAATTCTGCTGCCAACCCCAGGAGCGGTGCTGGGACCGTCTGTGATCCTGCACAGCATCTGCATGACTGCAGCTCCAGCCTGCTCCGTTCCCTGGCTCAGGAAGGACGCTGGAGTCTATATTTAGCCCTAAAAATGGTCAGACCACGTTGGGGAACACAACCTCTCACGATGGAACAACATCCAGAACAGCCTTCACAGCCCACCCTGTGCTTTTATTTCAAAAATAGTCACACAGCAAAGAAAACAACGAGTTTGAGCCGAATTAGAAAATGCTGAAAATATTCGGTGCGGCCGCAGGTCGGGCTGCCCAGAAGCGCTGCGTGGAAAGGGCTGGAGAGTTAAAGTCAACAGCAAAACCTGGGCTGTAAATAGCTCGAGGTGGCTTTGGATTGCAAAATCCCAGGGAGAGGGGAAAAGCATCCCTTGGAAAACAAGCTGCAGTTGGGCAGATTCTCTGTTTGGGAGAGCCTGAGGATGGCAGCGCTGGATGCAAAACGTCCCCGGGCACTCGGCAAGGCCATGGCCACCAAGCCCAAGTCCCTGGAGAGGGATGTCCATGGGAACACAGCTGGAGACGCTCTCTAGGAGGTGATGGAGATAAAATTCGTCCCAAGCACAAGGAGAGTCCTGTCTGCCTGGAAAAGGCAGGACTGTGGGAAGGAAACAGGCTGATGCATCTGCTGCTCACAGTCCAAGCCAGCCGCCACTCCTGGGGTCAGCACCCACTCCAAGGAGCCCATTCCCAACCCTGGGAATTCAGCTGGATTCATCCCAGGCACATCAGGGGAGCCCCATGGCTGGGAGAGC
This sequence comes from Parus major, assembly GCF_001522545.3. Taxonomy (NCBI): domain Eukaryota; kingdom Metazoa; phylum Chordata; class Aves; order Passeriformes; family Paridae; genus Parus; species Parus major. The sequence continues at coordinate 130,175 of NW_015379263.1, read as the reverse complement.
ACTCGGCTTGGCAGGCAGCTCTCGCAGAGACTCAGGGCTCTGAGCCCAGCAGGGATGGAAGCTCTGGGGGTCACAGAGAAAGGATTTATCTGCACCAGGAAAGTGCTTGGAGTGGATCTGGGAACTGAAATCATCTCCATGGCTGGAAGAGGAACCTCTTGCCCCATGACAAAGCCGCGGGCTCATCGTTGTGCTGACTCAGCAGGATGTGGCACATCCTGTGTGTCCCCATCTCTCCCGGGCACTCCGCGGCTCCCGAGGGCCCGGCCCGGGCTGGGATTTCGGGAAGCACCTCCCGTGCACCCCCTTGCTGGGCAAAGGACGCCTGCAGAACCACCCTGCAACGTTCTGGAGAGGCTCCATCCTAAAGAACATCCGAGGGCTTGGGAAAGCTCCCCAAAGGCACAGCCAAAGCCCTGGAGTGCCATGGGGGTCACAGACACGGGCACAGCTCCTGCTGCCTCCCAGCTCAGCCAAACCCCGCTGTGGACACCATCCCCAGGGACAGGCAGGGACCCCACGAGCTGTCCCATTCCTCGTGGAGCATCCCAGAGCTCATGAGACGATGGCAAGGATCAGAAGCTCCACTTGATAGCTGGAGCAGGTCCCTCCTCACCAGGATGAGCCTCACGGGAGGCACCGGGCAGGCGAGTGCTGGCACAGACCCCAGTGCCCGATGTCCTCACCCTGCCACCACCACCACCACCCCTACAGATGCTACCAGTGCTCCCAGTTTCTACCCAAAGGCTCTCACCCTGCTCACCCTCCATCCCCTCCCCACCTCACTGAGCACTGGGAGGTGACCTGGACTTTGTCACAGCCTTGGGGGGCAGCCAGGTCCCCCCATGCCCTCCTGGAGGGGAAGGAGCCACGGTCCTTCCCCAAACACCCTCATCCCAGCCAGTGGGAGGACGGATTTTGGGAGCCAACCCTCTGTCCTCAAAGCTTCTCGTGCCACCACCCCATCCCCTCAGATGACTCCAGGGCTGTTTTTGGGACCCCACCCAGCAGCTGGTTTACGCAGCTTTTCCCTTAATTTGTCTCTGATTTTCCGCTCCAATCCTGCTGTGAGGAGAGAGGAATGCCTGTGCAGCACAGCAGAGCCTGGACAGCCCCATCGGGCAACCACGGGTCAGGCACGGGCTGGGGGCAAAGAGGAACCGTGGAACGCCAGCTGGAGCCTCCAGAGGAGGATGCTCCAGGAACCAGGGCCTTGGAGGCACAGGGAGGACCTGGGTGGTTTTGCTCCCCATCATCCCAACCCATACTTAACACTGGAGGAAAAGCATCACCAGCTGGAGCAGCCCCCGCTCCTTCCCAGTTCGCAGGCTCCCCCGGAGCACATGGAAGCAGCACGGAGAGAACACGAGGAGCGAGTGGTGGGGCTGAGACACCGAAGGCGAGGGGGCTGCCACAGCTGCTCCCACCCCCGCGCCGCCCACTGCGCCTCAGGAGCTTCGGAAGCGGCGAGGAGGCAACGCCTCGGCTTCACCCCAAAGCTGGCACCGCTGCCAGGGATGCTCCAGCGCTGCCCCATCCTCTCCACGTCATGGACAGGGAGCACGTGGGATGGGGGCCAGAGCTCGGCTTCTCACCGGACACCACAGCGGCTCCAGGCACCTCTCACACCCACGGGGCTACTGGAGCCCCAAATGTCCTGCTGGGATGCTCCACACAGGAATGCCGGACACCCCTCTGGACACAGCACGAAGGAACCCCCAGCCATTGCACAGGGACAGCCCCTCCAGCAGCTCCTTCTCCTCCCAGCACCCCAAACCTCCACTCTTCACCTCCACTGAACCCAGCGCAGCTCCTGGCGTGTCTGTGCACGCTCAGGGAAGCAGCGTGTGCACACCCACACGTGTGCACACACACGGCAACACACGGAAAAACACCTGGGAACACACAGGTACGCTTGGGAACACCTGGGAACACACAGGGGCACACAACGGGACAGGCCAGACCACCAAGGTGGCAAGAGGGAAGTGCTGCACCAAAATAACCCAAGTCACCCTTAACCACAGGTATTTCCAAAACATGAGCAGTGATCCCTGCCTGCCCTGACTCCACTCCTGGGGCTCTGCCACCACAGGGCCCAGGGATGCCCCACACCACACTGGGAAGTGGTGAAGGACCGGGCAGACAGGAGCTGCACACCGGTGCCCTTTGCTCCCCATGGAAGAGCTTCCTCCCAGCCCACGGCTGGACTTCGCCCTCCTCTTCTCCAGGAACAAGCAAAGAGCTTCCAGAGCTGCAATCAGAGGCAGTGAGTGTGAGGAATTGGCTCTCCAGACAAGGATGAGGACCTGTACCCTGCTCCAAATAACATTCTGGCCTCTCCCAGAGCCCCAGCTGGCTACATCAGGGAAAGCAGAGCCCAGCCAGGGCCACCAGGGTTGAGGCACCAGCTCAGGTGGCACCTTGGTGGCACATTCTGCCTCCTAAGCAGCCCAACCACATGGTTACAGGGCCTCCACATCCGCCACATGCCTCTACATCCTCCCACCCACAGGTTCACGCAGCTCCCAGCACCCCGAGGTGCTGGAACAGCACCTGGTCCCCATCACAAAGGGGAGCCCCTCGGGAGGGGGACATGCACCAGGAGGGAGGGGTGTCTCTGCCCCACTCCAGCTCCTGGGATGTGGAGAAGAGGATGGAGGAACTTCCCTCCAGCTCATCATCTTTCCGCAGCCTCGTTTCCAAAGGCAACGCAGCTTATGCAATGAGCGATGCCTCCCTTCCGCCCCCACCAACTTCTGGATCCGCCGGCTGCTCCGAGCCACCTCCGAGCGGGGATGATGCCTCGGGTCCCTGGAGGGGTGACCCCAGAGGCCTCAGCTCTTGGCCACCTGCACCGCTGAGCTCACCAGGCGGGTGCCAGCGGCTCAATCAGCCCTGCAGGTGCCACCGAGGGGGGGCTGCAGGGTGCCCCGAGCGGCTCCACTCCTGTCACCTCCCTCCAAGGGACACAGATCAAGCGTCCGCGCCCCCAGTAGGGTGAGGAGGGGCTGGAGGATGGAAACCGCAGGCTCCGGCCTCCTGCAGCCCCAGACATGAATCTGGGGCAGGGATCTGGCGTTTGCCCAAACCTCCTTCTCCTCCTCCATCCCTCTGACCCAGCGACGGGTCATCTACTGCCACGACACCAAATCCCTTCTCCCGCTTTCCTCCAAGGTGGGCAAAGAAATGGGACAGAAAAATTTCCCTCCAAAAAAAAAAACCCACAAAACCTCTCGTTCATCCATCATTCTGGCCTCTCATTTCTCCAGGCCATTCCCATGCGGACAGAGGGGAATCCGTCACAGGGAAGCCGAGACCCCCCCCAATTTCCCTGCTTTTGAAGGGAAAAACAGCCCTGCGCGTCCAAGCGTTGCGAGGAACTTCGCCACGGCCGCCGGTTCCCGGCTGGATCCGCTGCCAGCGCGGAGCACGGGCGCTGCCAAGAGTGGCCCCTCGCACATTCCCAGCCTGGCCATGGAGCTGACGAGCTCAAGTATTTACTGAATAGATCAATAAGGGCCGGGAACGCGACGTGCACGGCTTGGGAACGAGCGCCTGGCAAGGAGCTGGATGGACCGATGGGGGGAGGATGGACAAACGGACAGACGGACAGGGGGACGGACAGACCGCTCGCTGGATAAACACATTCCCAGTGCCACCAGGCCCGGTCACAGCCAAACTCCGCAGCCGGGAGTCGCGGCTCCGGGAGAAGCAGCCCCGGTTATGCAAGAGCGGGAGCGTGGGGCGAGGCCGGGCTGTCACGGGCACCCCGGGGACCGGTGGGACCTTGGCCCCGGCCACCCCCGGGACACCGGGACCCCTGGCCCCGGCTCCCGCAGCGGTGCTGAGCTCCAACTTTTCTGCTTGGCTGAGGGGAAAACTTTGGATTCCAGAGGAAAATGGGATGGAAGGCGGGTGGGAGCCACGGGAACGGGCAGAGAGGAGAAAACGGGGAGCGCCAGCGAGCGGCCCCCGCGGCTGCGGGGGGACGGGGCGGGAGACGCACCGTGCGCTGCGGAGGGGTGCGGGGAGAACGCGCCTCCCCAGCCCGGCCCGCTGCCCCCCGCTGCCCTCCGGTCCCTCCGGTGTCCCCACGGCGCG
>NW_015379263.1:113159-125330 GCF_001522545.3 Parus major | reverse complement strand
GGGTCCGGGCAGGGGTCCGGTATCGGTCTCGTTATGGTACGGGCAGGGGTCCGGTGTCGGCACCAGTACAGGTCTCGGTATAGTCCGGGCAGGGGTCCGGTGTCGGTCTCGGTATGGTAGGGACAGGGGTCCGGTGTCGGTGTCGGTATGGTACGGACAGGGGTCCGGTGTCGGTATCAGTGTCACTGTGGTACAGGCGGAGATCCGGTAGGAGTCTCGGTGTCAGTATGGTCCAGGATCCGGTGCCCGTGTCGGAGTCGGTATGGGTGTCGGTATGGTACGAACAGGGGGCCGGGGCCGGATCCGGGGCCGGCGCCGGGGCCGGTGTGATACGGGCAGGGAGCCGGGGTGATACGGGCAGGGAGCCGGGGTGATAGGGGCAGGGAGCCGGGGTGATANGGGCAGGGAGCCGGGGTGATACGGGCAGGGAGCCGGGGTGATACGGGCAGGGAACCGGTGTGATCCAGGTCCAGCGCTGCGGCTCCCGCGGCCACACGCGGTGCCGGCCCGCGATGCCGCTCCAGCCCCCGGCCCGTCCCCGCTGTGTTGGCCCCCGTTCTCCCCCGGTGCGGGGGAGGCCCAGCTCCCCTCTGCCTACACACGGTACCGGCTGCGGGCCAGAGACGGACGAGGCAGCAGGATCCTCATCATTCCCAAGGGCAGCGGGACCCTCGCCGTCCTCTCAGGGCCGCAGGACTCTCACTGTCCCCCAGGGCAGTGGGCCCTTCACCATCCCCAAAGGCAACAGGAGCCTCGCCATTCTCCCAGGACGGCAAAATCATCACCGCCCCCAAGGGCGGCGGGACCCTGACCGTTCCCCCAGGGCAGCAGGACCCTCACTGTGTCCGAGAGCAGTGGGACCCTCACTGTCCCCCCAGGGCAGGGGGTCCCTCGTCACCCCTCAGTGCACAGGACCCTCGCCGCCCACCAGCCGTCCTTGCGGGGGCTACAGGAGTGGGGCTCAGGGCCGGGGGGCCAGAAGAGCAGACCCCCATCATGGGGGTCCCGTTATCCGCAAGGCCGGCCATCACTCACCCACCTCCGGCTTTGACTGAGAACCGTGACGTCAGAGCCAGAACCGTGACGTCATCCTCGGGCCATTCCGCTGCCTGCGTGGGCCCGGGGCCGAGGAGGGAGATGGGCAACGGTGCCGGCCCCGTCATCAGGCACCGTGCGACCCCTCCGTGTGATGTCATATGTTTTTTTAATTATGTCACGCGCCTGTTCCGCCCCACCCCGGCCGCAGGCAGCTGCGGGGGGGAGGTGGGTGATTCAGGCTGCTGCGGCGCCAGATGTTCGGGAGAAGGTCCAGATGTTGTCGGGACGCCGCCCCTGCAGAAGCGCCGGGGTGGCAAAAAGCGCGGTGTAACCCGGTGGGCTGGAGGGGTTCTGGGGCCGGCTCTGTACCCCCCGTTTCCCTAGAGCTCCCAAACGTCCCACACCACCCGGGGAGCAGGTGCGATTCTAATTCCTACCAGAGTGGGTCCCGGCCACCCTCCAGAACCCCATTCCTACTCGGTACCGTCCTGCACGGGGGCGTGGGGAGGTCGGGAAATCCCTTCCCAGTCCCGAACAGCCCCGGCCGCTGTCCGCCCTCCCGGGATGTCCCGGTGCGCAACGGGCGAGCCGCTCTTACGGGGCCCCCGGGCGGGTTTGATGCTCGAAATGGCAGCACGGAGAGTTCGCTGGCGCCACGGCGGGAGGAGCCGGGTGGAACGCAGGGACCCCGCAGCCCTGCCCCAGCCCCGGTACCGCATCCCCAGCCCTGGCAGCACCGGCTTCGCATCCCCCGGTTCGTCCCGGGATGGCACCGGCGGTGCGGCAGCGCCCCCTGGCGGCCCCGGGGTAGCCCTGCCCGGTGCTGCCCCTCCGCTCCGGTGGGCGCGGGGGTCGGAGCGGCCGAAGGCGCGCCCCGAGGGCGGGACGGGTACCTCGTGCAGCAGCAAGCCCCCCCCCCAAGCAACGAGCACCCCTTTTCAGTGCCCCCGCTGCCGTCCTCGGCTCGGTACCGGAGGGCGCAAGCAGAGGCGGGCACAGCCCGGGACCAGCCACGGGCTCGGACCCCAGGACGGGGACCGGGATTCAAACCGCACGGTGGAGGTGCAGCCCGGGACCAACCGCCCGGCCCGGTGCACCCGGGAACGGCGGGGCTACGGAACCGGGGCTGCCCCGGTGCGAGAGCAGCCGCGGGAATGGGTGGGGGGCACCCACGGGGATGGGCGGGGGGCTTGGAAGGGCAGCAAAGAGGGACCTGATTAGCGCAGGAGCAGGGTCAGGAGCGGGTGTCACAGATGGGGCGGGGGGACACGCGCGGGTGCGAGCAGTGGGTGGGTGGGGGCTGAATGGGGCAGATGTGCGGTCACGAGTGGGATATGGGGTAAGAGTGCGGTCATGCTAGGGGACAGGAATGGGGAGATACCGAACTCGAGTGGGGTCACGAGTGGGTGAGGGCTGATACGGGGCGGACGCGGAGCCGGTGGGTGCCGCAGCCCCTCGGTGGGGACGTGCGGGGGTCCCGGGTCCTGCCGAGGCTGGTCCCGTTCCCGGTGCCCTCCCATCCCTCCGCTCGCGCGTCTCCTCCCCCTTCCTGCGCTCGGCGCTTCCCGGCGGAGCGGGGCCGCCGTGGGGACCGGGCGCGCCCGACGCCTCTATGGAGTGAACGAGGGCCCGCGGGGACCGGCCGCCCCCCGCCCGCGGCTGCTCTCGCCAGGTAACGGGGGACGGGACCGGGGACTCTGCCGCTGCTTGGCACCTCCCGCTCCGGCCAGGAACTCGTGCAGGGGCACCGAGCTGGGAGCCAGGGGGAGCCGGGGCTCTGCGGGGCATCCCAGGGACGGGACTGCCCGGGGCTGGAGGGCTGTGGGGGGCACGTGTGATGTGTGACAGGCTGAGCCGGGCCTCTGAGGGGGAGCGGAGCGACTGACAGCACCTCAGTGGGGTGTTTGGGGATGGGGAAGGCTCTCCGGGACCGGTGGCGCCGAGGCTGCATCGGCCGCCCAGGTGGGAACGCAGCCACGCTCGACCCGGAGTCCAGAGCACCCGCTGCTGGGAGGGTGCAGAGGATGGCACCCAGCTCTCCTGGCACCCCATTCTCCTAGCATGGTGATGTTTGGGGACGGGGGTGCGTGGGGGCCAAGGAAGAACCCTTCCCCCGTCCCGCCGGTGGACCCGGACAGCGAATTCCTGGGACGGGAGCGGCACCGAATCCAGCCCGGGCTCCATGAGCCGTGAGTCACTCTGGGCTGGGTCGTCCGGGAAGGCCCCGCTCCCCTTCCTACGCACCAGAACTTTCACTCCCCCAGCGGTCAGCAGTGGGCAGCCCCCCAGAATCCCTCCCAAAACCTGGGTGTCCTCCGCGTGGCACTGTCACAGTGTCCCACAGTGTCCTGTGTTATGGCCCCAGCCGGAGAACTGGCAGCAGTGGCGTCCCCAGCTCCCCGGGGAAACCGAGGCACGCTGAAGAGCAGCGATATCCCTCGGGCTCTTCCCGGCGAGGGCAAAGTCAGAGACAAGTCCGGGTTTCCACAGCATTTGGAAAACCTCGGAACATGTGTCCGTGAGAAAGCCCCGGAGAATCTGCCGGCACAGGGAGCGTGCTCTGAGGAGCCCCGCAGGATGAGGAGGGTGCAGAGGGACCCACCTGAGCCGGGCTGGGAGATCGCAGCGGGCAGCGGGCTGGGGTCCATCCCCCCGACACAGCCCACCCCCGAGGGTGGGGGGCTGCGGCTGGCCGCCAGGAAGGGCTGGTGGTTAATGATAACATCCGTGGGATTTACGGCACCGCGGGACAGGGAAGGGGACGGGGAATGTACGGCGGCTCCAGCTCAGGGACAAGGTTTCTTTTTGCAGTAAGAGAGCACAAAGTCTATGCTGAGTTTGGGGGTCCCTGAGCCCCCTCCCGTGCTTGGGCTCCTCCTGAGCCACCTTCTCGCACGGGACACCCCACGAGGGTGGAGAAGGAAGCGAAAGTGGCTGCATCGAGGGCTTTGGGGATGGGGAGCGGGTGGGGGGCGGCTGCTCCCCTTCCCCAGGTGCCGTATCCTGCCCCGTGTCGAGCCGGTTTCCACCACACAGCTGTGTCCCTGCCACCTCGGCTTCCTGGCGTGACCTGGAGGGGGGTCCCCATGGGATATTGTCCCCAGGAGGGAACTGGGAAAAGCTCTTCTGCAGGAGAAGAAGAGGTAAACGTGGAAATTAGGATGGGAAGGATTCAGGGCATGGCTGGGCTGAAGGAACTGCTGTGACCGATGCCAGGAGGGGACATTATGTTCCCCCTCGAGCTCCTCCTGGGCTGTGGGAGGAGAGAGCAGAGCAGCTTGTCCTGCAGACTCTCAGCAGATCCAGGCACGCCTGGCTTAAGGCTTACACTCCAGGTTGGCGCTTCCAGCCAGCAGCTGCCTCCCAGGGCTGAGCAGAAATACAGGTTTAATGGAGCAGGAGGATGGGGATTAACCTCGAGGGTGGCAAAAGGAAAGGCTGTTTTTCCCCTCCTGCCAAAATCCCACTGGGACTGTGGGGAAAAGCCCGGCAGCATTCCCAGAATTGCTGTGCGCGTTTCCCACCGGCCACTGATCCCTCCGAGTAACCTCATCCCCTGGGCCGCTCACTGCGGTGAATACCCGGCATCTGTTTGCTCCGGGCAGCGTGGAGTCGAAAGCAAAAGCATTTCTGGAAGGCGTCAGCCTGCAGCCACCACGGTTGGTCCCTCACGGGGATGGCACACGGGGCTCCGTGAGGCCTGCTGACCCCCGAGGGCCGCACCGCCGCCAGCCCGGGGTGCTCCCGCTGCCGTGCTCGGGGCAGGCCGCAGGCGTTTGTTTGCTCCGGCTGCGACGTTGCCCAGTGACGCTGGCTTCCTTCCCCTCGCAGGGTTCTCGGAGTCTCTCAGCTCCACCTCCGCCCTGCGCCTTCGGCGGCTCCGCGCGGCCCAGGCCCGTGGGGACCGCGCTGCCCGCGGGGGCTCGGGCCGTGCCGCGGCTCCGCGCCCGCCCGTTCGCCTCAGGGCCCTGAGGGCCAGGCCCGGGGGTCCCGCCGGTGCCCCGGCCCCTCGGCTGGGCCGTCAGACGCCAGGATCCGCCGCGGGATCGGGCCTTGGCCCCGGGCGGGGCCGGCGGAACCGGCAGCGAGGTGTGTCTGCCCGGGGACCCCCCTGGCCGGCCGGGCCCGCGGGGCTGCGGCGGGGCCGGAGGGGGCGAGCGGGGCGGGAGGAAGGGCGGGAGCTGTCGGGAAGAGGCGCGGGCAATGCTGAGGGGACGGGGTGGGAATGTTGGGGTTCCACCGCCCACCTTGGGGTGCGGTGGGGCTGTGAGCCCCCAGCCCGGGCATTCCCGGTGGAGTTCCTTATCTAGCACCTCATTCCAGTCCTCTTCTTTGCTTTTCCTCATCTCTGGAGTCCACCGAGCGTGAGGGGCAGCTGGGGAAGGGGCCCTTCTTGCGGGGAACACCTGAGGAAGTTCAGCCAAGCCACCTCACTGGGATCACCTCGGTGGAACGAGCTCACCAAGCTTGGGGGAGTTCACACTTGGGGGCTCCACACTCTTCCAGCTCTCCTGTGCCACGTCCAGCAGCTGTTGCCCATCCCTTCGTGTGTCCTTGTGGCAGAAGGAGCAGGGATTCCCCAGAGATGCAGGAAACTGAGGCACAAGTGGGCTGCCAGCCCATCCAGGATTGCCCAAGAGGCTGATCCTGGATCAAGTTTCCCACTCCTCCTTCTCCCCAGCAGCCCCAGCCCAGTGAAGCAGCAGGTTCAGATGCAGAAGGAGAAGCAGCAACTCTCATCCCCTCCCTGAGGGGTACTCAGCCCTCGACCCCCCCAGGGCTGAGCTGAGGGCTGCTTGAGTGGCCCTGTCCCCATCCCCTCGCCTGTTTGTCCACAGGTGACTGTTCCAAGATGTCCCTCTGGAACCTGGTGTCCCACATGCCACCGGAGGAGTTCAGCAGCCTCTCCGCGGAGTTTCCCCGGAGTCTGCGCTGTCTCCTGGCCGAGTGGCTGGAGAACCAGCCCTGGTGAGTCTCCTGGGACCCTTCCTCCCTGGAGCAGCGCAGGGCTGGGGGTCACACGGGGGAGGACAGGGATCCATTATTCTCCCCACTTTTCCCCGCTCCAGGGAGTTCATCAATGGCTCAGACGCCTTCTGCAGCAGCATGGCCAGCAGGCTGCTCTCGGCCATGCTGGAGAAGCTCCGCAGTGCTGCCGGCAGCGATGGGCAGCAGAGCCAGATCCTGCAGCAAGTCAGCAGCATCGAGGTGTGCAGAGACCCTGGGGCTGGGTCACGCTAGGATTGCAGCCAGCTCCTGGGAAAACTTGGTTCTTTTATGCTGGAAAGGCTCGATGCCTTATGACGGTCCCTGTGTGACACCCCATTTCCAGGCTTGTGAGCAATGAGCAGACTCAGAGATTGGGTTTTTGGGGTGTTCCACAGGACAGAGGGGGTTTGTTTGCATTCCAGGGCTGACCTGGGTTCTGGAGCCCAGTGATTCACAGGAGCTGCTACATCTTCCATGAAATGATCCCATGGGGACCCTCCTGATCCCCTCAGCCCCCAGGGCCCCCCTGGGCCCCCAGCTGTTGGCACCTGGGGAACATCCGTCTCACCAGATGTTCCCCATTTTCTGCTCGGGTGTTTGATTTTTCCTTCCTCCATGCTGTGTGGGGCTGCGTTTCCTCCTGGTGTGAGCTTTGGGGTTCATTTTTGAGGCTTTCTCTTATCAAGGCTGTTGGAATTGCTCTGTCCCTTTCCCAACCCTCTGATTTATCCCCTCTGGCCAGCAGAGCTCAGAGTTCCAGGGCTGAGCAGGGCTTACTCCCAGAGCCCCATTCTGGTTGAAAACTCTGCTTTTTTGGTAACAGACCTTTTTAATATCCAACATTTGGGAAGGGATCAGCTTTAGTCAAAACTTTCTGGGGAGCAGGGTGGCTTTCCAAAACAAGACTATTGCTTTTTGCTGTAGGAAACAACCAGATGTTTCAGCTTAGGGATTTTTTATTATTTAAAATGTTGAAGCAGAGCAGCCCTCCTGTGTTCCCTCCTCCCTTCATCCCTCATGCCAGAACACCAAATCTTCATTCCTCCATGCCCTGCCAGGCTGTTCCCTGCTCTCGGTGCTGCTGTGGGCAGTGGGAGCCAGGTGGCCCCCAGGATGGGCAACCACAGGGCTGGGGCTGCAAGTGGGAGCCAAATCTGGGCCTCTCATCCCCTGAATCCCACATTTTCCCTGGAAGAGCCCACGGGGCTACCAGTGCTGCATCCAGACCCCCGCACTGGAGCTCCCACCGGCACAGGAACCCACCAAGCACGTCATCAGCCATTCCCCCATCGTGTTTCTGCTGCTGTTTTGGGAAGTAGCTAATTTGGGAAATGCGTGAAGGCCGGAGGAGCTGGCACGGGACACGAGAGCTGGAGCCAGCAGGGGAATTCCTCTCCCTGTTTTCAGTGGAAAGCATTGATCCACCCAGGGCAGCTGGGAGAGTCTCCCCCAGGTGTCAGGCTGGAGGCTGGAAGAAATGCTCACAGGAATGGAGAATTCCTTTTGGTTTGGAATTTTTTTTTTTTTTTTCAATTTGAAGTTGATTCTTCTACTTTTTTACACAAAAAAAATTGAGTTGGAGACAGTGATCCTGATGTTCCCTCCAACTCCAGATATTCCATGATCCTTTGCACCATTTAAAGTGGTTTTAAAGCTGGAAATCAGTTCTGTGGTGGTTGTGGAACCCCTGAATTGCCTTGGCTGGGTGTTGTGGGGAGGGGCTGGGGTGGGAGGGGTCCAGGAACAGGGGGCACATGTCCCGTCCCCCTGACACCCCCCGTTTGTGTCCCCCCAGAACACCTTCCGTCGGGACCCTCTGCGGCTGGTGGCCGTCGTGAGAGCCATCCTGGAGGGTGAGAAGGCGGCCGTGCTCAAACGGGTGGGTGCTCCCTGCCCCCCTCCCGGGCACCCCGAGGTGCAGGAGCGGCTGCAGCCCCCGCTGACCCCGCTCTGCCCTGCCCCAGGACCACCACCTGCCCCTCAGCTTCCACCGGCAGCAGGAGGAGCTGAAGTTCAGCCTGGGGCTGCAGCGGCTGCAGCACCGAGTCCGTGAGATCCAGGCGCTCTGCAACGAGGGGCCAGGGCGGGACGGGGCCGTGCAGGGCCCCATGGCCCCCAGGGAACTGCCCACCCTCATCCTGGAGGCTGTGAAGGAGCTGGAGGCGGCCAAACAGCAGGTGCTGAAGAGGATCCAGATCTGGAAGAGACAACAGCAGCTGGCAGGGAACGGGGCCATCTTTGAGGAGAATCTGGCGCCGCTGCAGAAGAGGTGAGAGGGCAGAGGGCAGGGTTGGGGGACCCTGAGCAACCTCCTGCGCCCCAAGGGACTCCAGGTGAGTGAGGGTGGGGTACTGAGGGTCCCCCTTTCCCCAGGTGTGAGAGCCTGGTCGAGATTTACTTCCAGCTGCAGAAGCAGGTGATGGCAATGAGCACCGAGCCTGACCTGCTGCCGCGGCTCCTGGAGCGCCTCAACGAGGTGTTGTCCAGCCTGGTCAAGAGGTAACAGGCTGAGGTGGCCAGGGGTGGGTCTGCAGGGGCTGCTGGCAGAGCTGCCATGTGCCACGGTGTCCCTTTGTCCCTCAGCTCCTTCCTGGTGGAGAAGCAGCCCCCACAGGTGCTGAAGACCCAGACCAAGTTCCAGGCAAACGTGCGGTTCCTGCTGGGCCCGCGGCTGCTGAAGGCAGCACCCAAGCCCTACGTGGTGAGGGCTGACATGGTGACAGAGAAGCAGGCACGGGAGCTGGAGCTCAGCAACTACAGCAACACCCTCAGGTGAGCAGTGGGTGTGGGGGCAGGGGGGCTTCCCCACCGCTGCTCCCCTCCTGACCCCCTCCTCTGCCCAGTGAGAGCACGGGGGAGATCGTGCACAACACGGTGGCCCTGGAGACCAACCCCACCAGCGGGACCTGCTGCGCCAACTTCAAGAACGTGGTAAGTGCCACCAGTGAGGGGCTGGGCTGGGGGCTGTGCTGGGGGCTCTGTTGGGTTTTTGGGGGTCCCGAGGCTGGGGATGCTCAGCTCTCCCTCCCAGCTGCTGAAGAAGATCAAGCGCTGTGAGCGGAAGGGCTCTGAGTCGGTGACAGAGGAGAAATGCGCCGTCCTGTTCAGCACCAACATCGCCTTGACCCACAGCAACGTCTCCATCCACCTCCAGGTACCAGCTCCTCTGCCATGGGATGGGGCTGGGTGTGCTGAGCCTTCCCCTGTGGGGCACCTGTGCTGTGCTGGGATACTCCCAGGGTGGCCACCACGCTTGGCTCAGGGCCTCTCTCTGCCCTTAGGTCCTGTCTCTGCCCATCGTGGTCATCGTCCACGGGAACCAGGACAACAACGCCAAAGCCACGGTGCTGTGGGACAACGCCTTCTCTGACATTGTGAGTGCCACGAGCTGGAGGGAAGGAGCTGGAACCTGGGCTTCACTGGGCTCTGGAGAACGGTGCAGGTGGGAGGAGGAGCCCAGGGCTGGAACAAAGTGGGCATCCTGTCCTCATGACCCCCTGCCTGGCCACAGGAGCGGGTGCCCTTCGTGGTGGCCGATCGAGTGCCCTGGGACAAGATGTGTGACACCCTGAACCTGAAGTTCATGGCAGAGGTGCAGACCACCAAGGGGCTCCTCAAGGAGCACTACTTCTTCCTGGCCCAGAAGATCTTCAATGACCACAGTGCCAGCCCTGAGGACTTCCAGGGCCGCCAGGTCTCCTGGGCCCAGTTCAACAAGGTGACTGGGAGGGCTGGCCAGGGTGGTCAGGGGCCAGTGTGGCCATGGGGAGCCTCATGGCCTCTCTCTGCCTCAGGAGATCCTCCCTGGCCGGGGATTCACCTTCTGGCAGTGGTTTGATGGAGTCCTGGACCTCACCAAGAGATGCCTCAAAAGTTACTGGTCAGACAGGTGGGTGCCCTGGAGCTGGGCTTTGGGGGTCCTGATCCCACCCCACTGCCCTGGGTGGTCCTGATCCCACTTCCCCATCTGTGCACCCCTCCAGGCTCATCATGGGCTTCATCAGCAAGCAGTACGTGTGCAAACTGCTGAGCATGGAGCCGGACGGGACCTTCCTGCTCCGCTTCAGCGACTCCGAGATCGGGGGCGTCACCATCGCTTACGTCATCCGGGGCAAGGACGGTGAGACGGGGTCAGGTGCCGTGCAGGGGGGCTCCTCACTGCCAGGGGATGGTTCAGGAGCCACCACTGGAATCCAGTCATGTGTCTCTCCTCGCTTAGGCTCCAGCCAGGTGGAAAACATCCAGCCCTTCTCTGCCAAGGACCTGTCCATCCGCTGCCTCGGCGACCGGATCCGGGACCTGGGGCAGCTCCGTAACCTGTACCCCAACATCCCCAAGGACCAGGCGTTTGGGAGTCACTACAACAGTGAGTGGGGAGGGCTGGGATGGGCCCTGGGCTGCCCCTCTGCACCCCTGCAGCGCTGCGGGGGGAGGTCTTGGGTTTGCAGGGGCAACTGGGGCTGGCAGAGATGGTTGGCAGGGCATGGTGGGGATGGTGGCTCATGGATGCTTCTCCTCCCTGAGCAGAAGAGCAGACAGGCAAGGACGGCCGGGGCTATGTCTCCACTGCCATCAAGATGACCGTGGAAAGAGAAAGGTGGGTGCGAGGTCTGTGCTGGAGGTGTGTGCACATGAGCCAGGGTTTGCACAGACCCCTGGCCGGCCTGAGCATCCTCTGGGCATGGAAATCCCTGACTGGGAAAAACAGAGCTGTGCTGGTGAACGAAGAGCCCCCGGTGGGCCCAAAGTTGCACTGAGGCACATGTGTGTACCTCCCACCCTCCCCCTGAGCACCAGTGGCACATTTTCCCCTTCAGAGCCTGGACTGGCAGTGCTGATGGGGACCATGTGCTTTTGCAGGGACCAGCAGCCTCCAAGCACCGTGGGGGCCCCTCCCGAGGCTCCCCAGGCACCGATGTTCAACCTGCCCGTGCTGCAGCACGAGCTGCGCCCCGAGAGTCTGCAGCCACTGCTGGCCCCCATCTGGTGAGTGCCCTGCTGTGGGGCGTGGGGTGGGGGCTGTGGCAGAGCACCCCCCTCAATCTGACCCTCTGTGTGTGTGCTCTGCAGCCCCCCCACTCCGTTCTGCCCCCAGCCCATCCCCACGGGCTACCCCGCTGTTGAGAGCAATATCATGATGGTCCCCAACAGGCTCACCTCCCCGTTCCACAGGTAGGAGCAGGGCAGGGTGGGGGACAGGGTGGACACCCCTCCACCCCCCAGCAGTGGCAGGGTGTTCCCCCCTCTCTGAGTGCTCCTTCTCCCCACAGCCCATCACCCATGGTCTCGCCTCCCTCGCTGTCCCACTGCCAGGACCCTGCCTTCAGGCCCTCCGGGTAAGACCTGGCACACAGGTGGATGGGGGGGGACACCCTGCCCTGTCCCCCCTTTCCCTCCCCCCAACCCTGGGCTGGCACACCTGGAGTGACCATCCCCAGCTGACCAGTGCTCCCAGTGCCCTGTGCTCCCAGGAGGAGCTCCCCCACCAGCCCCCCACAAACCAAGCAGTGCCTTCCCAATGCCTCGGGCTGGTTTGTGCCCTGGGGGCAGGGTCTACACCGTTTTTTGCCCCCCCAGACCCTTCATGCCCAACCAGTACATGCCTGGGGAGGTCTCGCAGCTGCTGCCCGCGGGTCCCTCTGCGGAGCCGCAGGACGAGGAGATGCCCGAGCTGCCCCCGTTCCAGGCCGTGGAGGATGCCTCGCTGCAGAGCCCCCCGCGGTGGTAAGCACGGGGAGGGGGCAGCAGGGGAAAGCCCCTCCCAGTCCCAACCCCCCGGTCACCCTGCTGCCTCTGTCCCCAGGATGTCACCCGGCATGGAGCAGTCATCAGCCTCGGAGTTGGAGCAGCTCCTGCAGGAGGTGCCCCTGTTGCCCCCCTTCGCGCCCCTCCCGCAGCACAGCGGGTACCCCAATTCCAGCCTGTCCTCCTGGGGGCTGGGGGAGGCGCGGTGGGATGACAGCATCCGGCCGGGACACGCGTGAGGGGGCTGCTGGGGGGGAGCATCGGCCTGGGACCCCCCCGACTCCCTCCCAGCCTTGCCTGGGTTCATGGACTTGCTACGACTCCTGCAGGGATGGAAACTCCAGCTGGGAAAGGCGGGGCTGGGGGGATTTGGGGTAACCCCCGCCCTCCCCCCCACAC
>NW_015379263.1:108463-112160 GCF_001522545.3 Parus major | reverse complement strand
GGCTCCCCAGCCCTGGGGGGGCGGCGGGGGCACGGAGCCGGGCGGGATGAGGGTATTGCTGCTGCGGGGAGTCGCATCCCGCCGCGGCTGAGGTAACACCAGAGCGTCGGTGTGGGACGGGAGGGGGTCGGGGGGCTGTGGCTGAGACCCCCCCCTCCGCAAGCTCCCCGGGCCCGGAGCGCCGCCGCACCCGTCCCCCAGCACGTTATTGCTTCGTTAATGGTGGCGGGGGGGCTACAGGGGCCTCACTGCCTGCTGGTCTCCTGCTCCACCTTGATGGTGCCCCGAGGGGGGTCTGGGGGGGCCGGAGGACCCCGTTCTGCCAGCCCGTCCTCGAACTCTGTGGGGAGAACACGGAGATGGCGTCAGCACACGATTCCACAGGAGAAGGCAGCGGTGCCGCCCTGACCCCTGCCCACGGCGAAGCCCCCCCGGCCCCGCGGGGGCTCACCTGGTCCCGGGGGCTTCCCCGGCAGGAGGGGGCTGAGCCGCCCCACGCGCTCGTGCGAGACCAGGCGGGCCAGGCGCAGCCCCTCGTCCATCAGCGTCTGCTGGAGGATGTGGCGGCTCCAGAGCCCGTGGGGGGCGAGGCCGAGGGGCACGTCCGGGGCCGCACCGGGCGGAGGGGTCAGCCGGGGACAGGCTCCCGCCGCTGCCGAGAGAGGGGTGACAGTCAGCGCCAGGGGTCTGCCACCGCCAGCCACCCGCGAAGGAAAGGGACCCCCACTCACCCTGCAAGTGGCCGTCGAGGCTCTCCCCGGAGAGGCTGCCCGTGTCCTCCTCCAAGCTGGCTCGGTATCCAGCCCCGGGGGGCTCCAGCCCCACCGGCAGTGCCAGGAGCTCAGGGCGGCTCTGCTCTCCCGCCTGCCAGGAGCACACAGGTGAGCAGATCCCCCTGCACCACCCACCCCGCAACACCCACGGCCGTCACCCCGAGCTGGCATGGGCAGCCCCGGGCACGTTTCATGTCGCACCCACGCTCGCAGGTGTGCGCACCTGCACACGCTCCCCCTGCACCTGCACCCACCTCCTGCTTGAGCCGCTTGGCCACGATGGCACCGCCGTCCTCGGGATGGGCCCTGGGGGTGGAAGGGGGCTGTATCAGGCGTGGGGGTGGCCACAGCAAGGCCCCACATTGTGAGCGGAGCCGCCAGGCAGGGCAATGCCAGAAGCCAGGGTTCTGGCACGGATGGAATCGGGGGCGGAAAAAGAGGGAAGCAGCTGGAGAGCAAAGGGAAAAGGCAGCCCTGGCACGGTGGGCAGGGGGCTTTGGGAATGGAGACAAGAGATGGGGTATCCCCAGAGGCATCCCTTTACTGCCTGGTGTGCCCCCCGCCCACGCCTGGCATCCCCGTCATTCCCATCCTCCCCACCTCCCACGCTCCGAGGTCAGGCAGAAACCACCCACGCTGCCAGAGGGGAACTGGGGGCCGCACGGTCCTGGCCCCATCCAGAAGCGCTGGATCACGGTGCAGCTCCCGGGGTGCAAGGGGGTGACAGCCAGGTCCCCCCAGCCCTACGAGGTGGGGGTTTCCCAGCTCTGGGCTCACCTGGCAACCTTGAGCGAGGACAGGTAGGTGCTCTCCCGTGCGACCTGTCGTGACAGCGAGAAGAGCTCGACGCGCCGCAGCAGCAGCGAGTTGTCCCGCAGGCAGAACTGGGCGGCCGCCTCGTTGATGATGAGCTGGGGGCAGAGATGATGTGTGAGCGGGGACAGGGACGGCAGCGCCCACGGGACAGCAGCGCCCACACGACCCTCGGCTAAGGCAGCACCAGCTCCAGGCTGGCAGATGCCACCTGAGTAGGAGCAGACCTCGAATCCCACCCACCCCCACCTCCAGAGCTGCCCCGGTCCCTGTCCCAACCCAGCACATCCCAGGAACTTCAAGCACGGAGCCCACCTCATGCAGGGTGAGCTGCTTGCCCTCCCGGCGCCGGGCCTCGCCGCGGCCGTAGATCGCGCTGTGCCGGCGGATCTCCTCCTCCTTCTGCCGGTCACCGTCCTCCAGCTGGAAGATGTGCCCCACAGCCTTAGCCAGCTTCTTGTTGAGCTTCATCAGTGCCCGCAGCTCGGCCTCGCCGCCCCGGGGGCAGCTCTGCAGCAGCCGCTCCACGCTCTCCACCACCGTCCGTGCCAACTCCGGCTCCAGCTCCGTGCCCACCGCTTGCTCCCCGCTGCTCCCGCCCGGGGAGAAGGGGGGACCCCCCGGCTCCTCATCCCCACCACCCTCCGACTCGGGGGTGCTCCTTCCCGGCCACGGTGGAGCCGCTGACGGTGACAGCTTCTCCCCTGGCTCCGTGGGGCTGCGGGCCGGGGGCGTCCCGGCACTGCCACCCCCTTTGCCCGCGGCCTCGCTGGGGCTGGCGTGCCCGTTGCTGAGCGCCTTGCGCCCGCCGGCCTCGGAGAGCTTGAAGAGCGGGATGCTGCTGACCGGGACAGCCGAGACGGGCTGGCTGAAGAGCCCCGGGTTGGAGGCCCATTCACGCAGAGCCTTCTGGAGGCGGCGGACGTGGAGGGGCTTGGTGGCCATGCCCACCAGCGCCATGATCTCCAGGAACTCCTCCTCGCCCGCCTCGCAGAGCTGCTGCACGTCGTCCCCCCCTTGCTGGATGAAGGTCTCGTAGTAGCCCAGCAGGTTGGCGCGTTGCAGCACCCGGTACAGCTGCAGCTCCCCCAGCGTGCGGGGCAGGGCCATGGCGAGCCTGTGGTGGACAGAGGACAGACAGACTCACCACCGGGATGGACAGACATGCAGGAGAAACCCCCTCCCCACCCTTGAGCCTAGGGATAAAGGGCAGAGGGAGCACTCCCGTTTACGGGTGTTCCAGTGTCCTTAAACCCCACGGGGCGCCCAGTCCCACCCATGTGCTCCGGGCTGGGACGATCCCTGCAGCCAGAGCCCCGGGACATGGCACAGACATGAGTGGGGTCACCCGCATCCCAGCCCCAACCCCCTACCCCGGGCTGTGCCCAACCTCTGCCCCCCCCTGCAGCCCCTCCACGCCAGGTCCTCCTGTGGGGCAGGACACACGTGGGGCTTCCCCCAGCCCCCCCCAGCCCCGGGGATGAGGTGCCAGTGCCAATTCCACCACGACCAGCATTCCCCAAGCCCCCTGCCCTGCCCTGTTCCTCTGTGGTCCCCTGGATCCCATCAGGGCCATCCTTCCCTGGTGACCCCGCCCCGCTCGGTGCCCCCATCCCCGCCCCGGTCCCACCAGGGCGATCCTCCCACAGCGTCCCCGCAGCTGCTTGATGCCCTCCAGTGCCCCGAACCCACCCTGTGCCCCATCCCCCTCATTCCTCCCAGACCCACCGGGGTCATCCCTTTCCGGGCTCTCTGTCCTGCCCGGTGACCCCCGGTGTCCCATCCCCCCTCCGTCCCCACCGTCCCTCTGTGCTCCCACGGTCCCATCGAGGCCATCCCCCCACGAGCCCCCTACCCCGCCCGGTACCCCCCGGTGCCGCGGTGCCCCCGGTCCCACCGGGACCATCCTCTCCGCGTGCAACCCCGCGCCCCGGACCCGCCCGGAGCCCCGTGGCCAACACCCCTTGGACCCCCCGCCCTGCCCGCTGGCCCTCGCTGCTCCGTCCCCCTGCGGTGCCCCCAGTCCCACCATGGCCACCGTTCCCCGGGACTCTCGCCCTGGCCGGTGCCCCCCGGTGCCCCGTCCCCTCCCCGCCGTCCCCCGCTCGCTC